>NC_056737.1:1740367958-1740470458 GCF_019279795.1 Protopterus annectens
ATCTTAAGCTAGAACTTATGGGGAGGGGGTATAGCCAACAGGAAGTTATGAAAGTATACTCCCAAGTAAATAAGTTGAGGGACACTAAAGCAAAACCATATTATTCTGACAGAAGGAATCAGTATAATGCAGTACCTTCTAGCCATGGGTTCAGGAAAGAATCAGTAATTCTTCCATATAGTAACAACAATGACAAAGTCAAAAGGGCCATTATATCTAACTGGAACATACTTATGGTTGATGACAAAGTTAGAGATATAGTAGGGAATATTCCTACTTTTACATATAGAAACATGAAAACCCTTAAACAACAACTTTGTTATAATGATTTGAGAATTACTGCTGATTCTGTAGTTTTTGTAGGTTTTGGGGGAACTAAGATGTGTGGTAAGTGTTTACAATGTGGTTCCATAGATGAGTCACGTTTCTTTAAACATCCAGAAAAGGGCCATCTATGGGAGCTATGTAATGACAGTACTTGTAATTCTAAAAATGTAGTTTACGTGGCACATTGCCTAGTCTGTTTTAGTTTCTATGTTGGCAAAACCAATAGGACTCTTAGAGAGCGTATAAGGGACCATGCATATTGTTTTGCCAGGAAACAGGACTATAGTGCGCTGGCTAGACACACTTTACAGAGAGGTGATGAACATGTGTTTCAGTTTCAAGTGCTACATGTCCAAAAAGAGAATATTCGGTTGGGTGATATAGTTAATTTAACTGAACAGGCAGAGGTTAAATGGATACTTAGGCTGTCTGCACACAGAGGTAGAGGTCTTAACGATAATGTTTCTCTCAAGCCTCATCTTAGAGCTAGGACACTGAGATAGTTATTAATTTTTATGCAAAGTTTAATTAGATTATATGTGTTTATACGTGTTGCATTTTGTTATATGAATATTCATTTTTAAGTGGTTATACTTATTTTAAAATAGTTGTTTTATTGACAAATGCAGTTTGAGAGTTTGCTGTTCATTTTAGTAATTGTTGTTTGGAAAAGTGAATGCTAATTGTTTAATTAATTGTTTGATTTAATTAGTTAAACAGGATATTTAAATAGAGTTGTAAGTATTGGTTTGAATATGTCTGAAGAAGCGGATGTGCTGTCCGCGAAAGCGCTCACATTTTTATCAATAAATCTGTTTTATACATTTGAAATAGTGAACTGGTGAATTCCTTGCATTGTGGAAGTCTATACTGACCTAAGTTTTTGGGTTTTTCTACATACTTTACGTGGACTGGGTTTCATATATTTTCTTCAATATATATATATATATATATATATATATATATATATATATATATATATATATATATATATATATATATATATATATATATATATATATATATATATATATAGGAACCCATCATTTGCTCAACTTTCTTTAAAGTCGATATCTGTTTTGTCAACAGACTTTGGCCTGCAAAACAGATGGTTTGCAACTGTGTGAGAGTGCTACATTACTAGATTTAAGTAATATGCCCTTTCCACGGTACTGTGGTATCTTGGAGATAGAATATATAACTAGCAGTGTGCAGGGTGGGTTTTCTCCTGCAAAAATGTTTTTTTTTTATTGCTGCATGCTCCATGGTTATGTCTGGGAGCATGCAAAATGATATGAAACTTTTTTTTTTACTTTGTTATGCCTGTGTCATCAGTGTTGACATTAGGGTATTCAGATTATTTAAAGTACACACAGTCACACAAACATACATGTAGTTATGTATTATATATTTAAGCAATAACCTGTGAGTGGGTGTGATATATTGAAGATTTACCCATGGTTGGCATGATTTGCTCATGAGGGCAAGACCCGAGTGATTAAACAAAGCCAACCATGGGTAAATCTTCGGTATCCCCACACCCATGAGCCAGTTATTGCTATTGTACAATGACATTATTCAAGAAAGAAATGACTTATTTTTCTTAAATAATGTCTATATAACAGTGGCATGGTGTTCCTCCACCTTGTTTCTACATTCTTCCACTTTTCTGATGTACTGTCAGATGTACTGCACATGCATATGAGACTTATATTGCCATGCTTACACAGTAGATCAGTGCTTTGGAGAGCAAGTGACAGAGAGCAGAAGATCTCCGTTGCTTTTTTGAAAAAAAAAAATGTACAATCCAGATAGTTTAGAGGTATGAGAGAGACAGGAGACAGGGTAAAAACACAAGAGAAATTAGATATTTTTATTTAGTTTTGCAGAATGTACCTGATTATCCTTGTATTTTCTCTGCTCTTCATACGTACCTCTTGACCTCTTAGCTCGACAAATGTGCAATGCTTAAATAAGGGGGACAAAGGTCCCTATTATAAATGTTGCTCTTATAAACTTAGAAAGCTGCTAGAATAGCAGTTTTTCTGCTATCGTGCATTGACTTCAATAGCATATACTAATAGAAGAAAGTCTGGTTGGACTTCAGTGGACATGCTTTTTTCTATCGGTATATACTCCATTTTACAATGGGCATGCTGGTTGGGCTGCCCAGTCAGCATGTACATTTTTTAATACTAACAACCTGCTATTGTGCCAGAAAATGCTTGCGTACCGCCTCTGATTATAACAAATTATTTCCAACCAAGTTGTGCATTTTATAGTCCTAATCATTCTTATGTCATACACTTAATTATTTAATTCACAAGCTTCTTGTCAATCACGTGACTTCTAGAAGATACATAGAATCTCACACATCTGTTCTAAAAGACAAGAGTTCAAGCTTCAGAATATTCCGTTCAGGGGTTTGTCTTTATAGACTCAACTGCATTATTTTGAAATCACCTTTTCCTGAATACCAGATGTGTGCTTTTGTGAAATAATAAAAGAATTTGTTATACTCAGAGGTAGCATGCACAAATCATCAGACAAAGAGGTTGGACCTGTGCAGTAGAGGGAAGAAGCCCTGCCTATGACTTAGGTATCGGAGATTTGAATAGCCCCAGTACAAGAGAAGCTAAAAAAATGAGGGAGAGGAATTAAGAGGTTGTGCTCACTTTTTCCCTGTCTCTCTCTCTCTCTCTTTAGGGTTGAGGGGTGGGGATTATGTGCCAGAGAGGAGTGCAGACACTGTGTTGCCTGAATTTCAGAGATTATAATATAGTGCATGTCAGGCTGTGATGAAGCAGAGCCACTGAGACAGTGTTTCACATCTGCAGAAGTAGAACATGGCCTTGTAGTGTCCCAGTGCACATTCTTAGGGGGTGTGACATCAAACAGGCACATCATCACTGTGGTAGGACCATTTGCCTCATAGCCAGAAAGCCCCAGGAGGAGTTTGGAACTAGCATGGGAGATAGGGCTTACTTCTGTATGCCCACTGTATTATGCTCTCTTTGATCAATGCAGCCCTTTCCCCTAGAGGTAAAAAGGAACAAATTAGCCAAGTGAGTGAATAGGAAAAGAGAGGTGATGGTCATCATGAGGGAGAAGTAAGACAAAGAAAAAAGTAATCATAGAATGAGGGAAATGGAGAGTGTGCATCAACTTGATCCCTGAACCAAAAAGAAGAGCTGTTCTGTTAATTTCCAAAGCACAGCACTAAAACATACCTCTCAACTGTACAGATTTTTGCCTCATATTTGTGGTCCATTTTTCATAAAATTGTGTTTTTCTGGCATATTAATGGCAAATCATTAAAGACTGAATTTAGAAAATGACAGAAATGTGTGTTTCAGACTTCATACCCTTCAGAAAATCCATGCTAAACATTCTAAGTTTGTAGGAGCATAGGCACCGGAAGCTGTTGAAGACTGTGGGGGGGGGGGGGTGAGAGGGGCACCTGGCGATTTAAAAAGGACAATTTTTTAAAAGCTATTTACTACCAAAACATAGGTTCACTTATTGAACATTTTAAGCTTAATTCAAGTACCAAAAGGGAAATTGGCCTTAACTATCCCCATGGCCGATAATTGTACATTAGCCCTAGTGAGAGTAACTGATCATACTATAGATAATTTGAGGGGACCCATATAAGGGATGCAGCACTTAGGAACTGCCTCTATCCATTAGTGGCAATCCTGGAGTACATTTTTTATTACCCATCCTTTGATCCAAGTTACATTTGAATATGGACAGGTATGAGTTTTGTTTTACTTGAATGAATAGTCTGTAAACCCCTGCCACTCCAGCAGCAGCCCCCTACCCAGCCACTCCAGTGTTACATTACTTGGCTATTTCTCCTCAGTTACCATAAGCAATATTCAAACCTGTCAGCGTGAATACTGTTTTCTTATTTACTTCTACAATTATTACAGAAATGGAAATAAAACAGCACAAACACTGAGCCATTTGCTAAATAAACAATACAGTCTCTCAATGAAAACAGACTCTTAGCATGAGCAGTAAACTTCTCTGCCCTTGAAACTCACATTCATTGAAAGGGCATGAAAACCCCCATTCATTTTGCACCTGGCCAGTGAAGGACTAAGATTACCATACCATAGGCTCCTTACACATTTTTAGGACCATGCATACATGTATACAGTATGCGTTCTTTAATTCACCTTCCCAATTGTATTAAATTATATTCCTTGTAGAATACAGCATCAGTTTTTAGAATGTGTTTTAAATTTATAGTTTTGAACAGTCTTCTAGTAAGCAATGAAACAAAATGTATAAACCGATAATGACAAAACTACCAATTTCAGAAAATTTCAACCATAAAAAGCCACTCAAACTTCTATCATTACAATCCACCAAGTCTGGTAAATATGCAAAATCTCTGCAGAAGTAAAGTCATCTAAATAATTCCACATTAAAGGGATCTGTAACTAATGAAGAGGTTGCTGCTAGCAAACAACTTTATATTTCATTGTTTCATCTACAAACAAAGGGCCTTTTTCCCACACAGCAGTAGAAACACAATCCCCCCCAGCAGCAGCAGAAACACAATCCCCCCAGCAGCAGCAGAAACACAATCCCCCCAGCAGCAGCAGCAGTAGAAACACAATCCCCCCAGCAGCAGCAGCAACACAATCCCTCCAGCAACAGAAACACAACCCCCCAAGCAGCAGCAGAAACACAATCCCCCCAGCAGCAGCAGAAACACAATCCCCCAGCAACAGAAGCACAATCCCCCCAGTAGCAGCAGAAACACAATCCCCCCAGCAGCAGCTGAAACACAATCCCCCCAGCAGCAGCAGGACCACAATCCCCCCAGCCGCAGCAGCAACACAATCCCCCCCCGCAGCAGCAGCAACACAATCCCCAGCAGCAGCAGCAACACAAAGCCCCCAGCAGCAGCAGCAACACAATCCCCCCAGCAGCAGCAGCAACACAATCCCTCCAGCAGCAGCAGAAACACAATCCCCCAGCAACAGAAGCACAATCCTCCCAGTAGCAGCAGAAACACAATCCCCCCCAGCAGCAGCAGCAACACAATCCCTCCAGCAGCAGCAGAAACACAATCCCCCAGCAACAGAAGCACAATCCCCCCAGTAGCAGCAGAAACACAATCCCCCAGCAGCAGCAGCAACACAATCCTCCAGCAGCAGCAGAAACACAATCCCCAGCAACAGAAGCACAATCCCCCCAGTAGCAGCAGAAACACAATCCCCCCCAGCAGCAGCAGCAACACAATCCCTCCAGCAGCAGCAGAAACACAATCACCCAGGAACAGAAACACAACCCCCCAAGCAGCAGCAGAAACACAATCCCCCAAGCAGCAGTAGAAACACAATCCCCCAGCAGCAGCAGAAACACAATCCCCAGCAGTAGAAACACAACCCCCAAATCATCACAGGCTCCAAACCTAGCAGCTGTATATATATATATATATATATATATATATATATATATATATATATATATGTATTTACAAAGCACTGCTTTCATACGATACAAATTACATCATTTAAAATAATTAACATTACAGAATTATTTTTAATAAATAAAAGAATGACACCAGCTGACCACTACAGGACATACCAAAGCCAGTCAAAACTTCGTAAAGCTTAATGTTTCCTTTAAGGACAGCGGGGAAAACAGAAATGAATGTGACTGCATCATCAATAAATAAAACAAAATTAAATTTTAACATAGTGAAAAATAGTAAACACACCTGGTCCTTGGATGGCCACAACAATCGTACGTACGCAAAGCACTTAAAACATAGATCAGTTTTTTTTTTCCCTATCAAAAACATTTTCCTCATTAAATCCACATTGAAAATGTTATTTTTATTACAAAGTTGTTATCAATTCCTGTTAATAAATAATGGTTTCTAGTCTGCTCCTTCTAGATGCCCTTTAAAAATTTATATAACTGTGCTAGCCCATTTCTTAAGATCTTCCTTGCACTCCTCTGAAACAAATCATTTATTATGAACTGCATAATAGTCATGCAGCATTCTTCTTAAATAACATCGCATTTTCCCTTGCAAATAATTCCTTTGCTTTCAGGTCACTTACCAAAATAAGTAGTACTCGTTAAAAATGCAACAAACAAGAAGGACTTTCAAGACTTCATTATAAGAGAATCAGTGCCTATGCAGTGAAATAAGGAATGTGGCACTAAATTTTAACACAAACTTACCACAAAGAAGCCAGCAGGCTAATTATGCCTCAAAGCTGTTCACGGGTATAATATCCCGGTCTAAATGGAAAACAAAAAACAAAAACAAAAACAAAAAAAAAAAAAACAAATGCTGATACGATTATGTAACAGAAGGTAACTCAAAATGCAGTTGGTGCTTCAAAACTTCTCTGTAACTTTCCTGTTGTCTGCCCGAAGGATTTGTACCACAAGATTTTGTCTCTCTGTGGTGCTCTCTCCCACTTCAGCCTCACGGTCCAAGGCTAACCATTTTCCAAGAAGATTGAAACTCCTCGCAAAGAAAGCAGTTTGTTACAGATTACTTACTGTCCAGAGCTGTATGGTCAGCAGGCAGGCAATGGAATTTTACAATTTTGCACCTAAGGGTTGACGTAAATCTGCGACGCACGCATGCATTCTCTGGTCCTCCTTAAAGACGCACACCATCATAAAGTTTTTGTTTTTTTGCTACAAGACAAGATGGTCTTGTAAAAGTGGGTGGGGGGGCTCCCCTCCCCCTTGCCCAGTAGTTCCAGCACCCTTGTGTAAGAGCAATATTTAAAAATTGTCCCTACTTTTGAGCCTTTGTCCCACTTTTATTTATGGCTTTGTCCCGATTTCTAGCTGTCAGAGGTTGAGAGATATGTTAAAGAACTACACGCTTCAATAGAAATCACTTATCGTCAACTAATTTTTTTCCATTTTGTACATGGTGTTTTGGTGTCATGTCAACTGTTGCCATCCTTCTCGATTCACTGCTGCTCTTCTACCTTCTTTAATGGACATGCTGACTGTCGGTCTTCTAACACAGAATCCATCCACCTGTTTGCTGCATGTCTCTGTTTCGTCTCTCCTTTCCTGACTCGCCCAAATCTTTTTCACCAGGTTGTCTTCTGCTTTCCTGCACATTTGCCCAAATCACTGCTGTCTGCTCTCTTTGATCTTCTCTGCAATTGTCTTCTGCTCTGATGTCCTCACTTCTTTGTCTGTCTCACACTGTGTATCCCACCTCCCATCTCAGGCATTTCATCTCCATCACCTTTAGTTTCCTCAGCTGCTTTGCCCTCACTGACCAGCTTTCTATACCCTACAGTAGCTCTGGCTTTTGTACACCTCACTTTTCAGCTTTTTCAGTATTTTTCTGTCACACACTACCCTGGACAATCAGTACTAGTAGATTGCAGAATCAAAATCAAACCTGACCCCATAAATCACTGCTCAGAATGCTCTACCATTAAGCTATTTAAGTGGCTGAGCACTACCCATTTTTTAATCATCATCTCTGTCTCATGCATATGTGACACACATAAACAAAAGAAAATAAATGAAGTTCAACTGTCAATTTTCTTAATTTATATTATAATTAAATTACATTTTTTTATGATTTGTTTTTACCACTGAAATGAGCTGACTATTTGACTCTTTTTCGCCCATGACCATGGTTCATTATGGAGAACAGTATGAAAAGTGCAGAAACACCTTACAATAGAGCAGGTATTCAGACAAAAAGGAGAAACAAGCATGCTTCCTGAACGAGAACTCGGATGAGCTGTAATATCAGTTAGAAGCCTTTGGAGGCATAGGGTCTATTTATCTCTCGCACTTTATTGATAACCTTCATATTATGATAGTACTCAGTTAAACTTTATGCAGATCTCACACCACTACTCTATTGCTGAAACATTTGTACAGGTTTTAATGTCAGACTAAACAAATATTTTAGATCTGACTTTAATGTCAAACATGAGTAGTAACTTTTGAGATAGTGAAATATTGTTTTGAGGAAAATAAATTAAATGCATGACGTAATACATTTTTATAAGAGGAATTCTACAATGAGACCCTGCAGCAGTAAATATGCAACAAAGTCCTCTTTAAATTTAAACTATCACACAAATATAGCCATCTACTTATCAGTGAATTGTGTACAGCTTCTGATATAAATGTTTTCCTGAAGCAAAATATGGTGTTTTGACTTCAAATTTCTCCTCAGATAAGAAACATCTTCAGACCATGGTTAATTAATTATTCAAAGAAAGTATCTGATGCATTGCCATTTACAAGATCATCTGGCTCCTTGTTAAAACAGAACATTTTTCTATCTACTTTCTATTAAGTACTACTCATATCTACTCAACTAAATTTAGTTATTTAATTGACATTTGTTGACCAGGTATGTCTATCTGAGCATGTGCCCTTTTTCAGCGGAGGCCCGGGGAGAAATGCTCCGGAGTAAACATAAAACAGCAGTTAAACAATTTGTCTGTGTCTTTTGGCTTTTCCCGGTTAGGGGTCGCCACAGCGGAACTCCGGTCTGCTAATGATTGGCAGTTGATTTTTATGTACCGGCTTGCCAGGCCTGACGCACAACCTTCAACGAAGATACGCCCATTCACGCATGTCTCCACGCAGAAGATGCTCTAGCTGAGAATCGAACCGGACAGCGTCTTACTGTGAGGCGACAACGCTACCGCAGCACCACCACCGCGGGTAAAACAGCAGTTAAACAATAAGTTATAAAATAGGTAGATATTAGAGTAACAAGTAGTGCAAGTTAAACATTTGCAAAACCAACATCAAATAATGATCCAGTTGACAAGTAACAAAGCATAAAACAAAATGGCTTCCTAGTACAAATAGAACAAGTGAATATACACTAAATGTTGTTGTGTCTTTCGGCTTATCCCAGTTAGGGGTCGCCACAGTGTAACTCCGGTCTGCTAATGTTTGGTAGGGGATTTTTACGTGCCGATTTACCAGCCCTGACGCACAACCTTCAACGAAGGCACGCCCATTCACGCATGCATCCACACAGAAGACATTCTAGCTGAGAATCGAACACGACAACGTCTTACTGTGAGGTGACAATGCTACCGCAGCACCACACTAAATGCAGATGATTAAATCAGTACACAGTATCAGTGATGTAGAAAATATTTCAGAGTAAGTATAGAAGCCAATTATAGATAGAGAAGATGTTAGTGAGCACGAGAATTCAAATAAGATGAAGGTGTAATGGAGAACTGGGTTAGAGCAGGGAGAACAAGCAGGAGAGTTTGGAATTAGTTAATATAGCAATAACCCATGCCTGGGTGTGGGTAATGCTGGATTTACCCATGGTTGGTGTGGTTTGGTCACGAGGGCAAAGCCCGAGTGGCCAAACAAAGACAACCGTGGGTAAATCCAGCATTATCCACACCCAGAAGTGGGTTATTGCTATTATACAATGATATTATTTAAGAAAAAAAATACTTACTTTTCTTAAATAATGCCATTGTATAATGCCTCCTTGCTGCCCTTCCGCAGCTGTCTGGTATTCTGCGGCAGTTCTGATGTACTGCGCATGCGTATGCTTACGCAGTACATCAGAGCTGTGGGTGGAAACAACAGAGAAAGCAAGATCTCTGTTGCTTTTTACAAACTGTCTTGCTATGTTAAAGGAGTTTAACATAGCGAGACAGCTTTAAAAAAAGCAACGGAGAATCTCCGTTGCTTTTTTTAAAGCTGTCTCATTATGTTAAACTCCTTTAACATAGCAAGACAGTGTCTAAATAGCAATGGAGATCTTGCGTTCTCCGTTGCTGTAAAAAAAGACTTGTACTAATGGAAAAAGTCTGGGCGACCGGACCTTTTTTCATTAGTATAAGTCTGATTTACAGTGTGCACGCTGACCAATCAGCGTACATGTTTTGGAATATTAATGGGGGGGTCATTGTATAATAGAGAGTATGACTTAGGAAAGAGAGACAGAGAAGTTATGGAGGAAAAAGAAGAATAAGGAAAAGGAAGAATATGTAAATCCTATAACATAGTATACATAGCTGTCATTCTTTACCATTCTGTCTTTCTAATGTTCAATGTTTTTCAGAAAATATTTCACCCTTTAATATGCATATGCTTTGACTTATCATTCACTTATGAAACAATGTTGTACCTTTGGCTCAGTCCATCTACTGAGAAGGAATGAAAGAAAGAAAGAAAGAAAGAAAGAAAGAAAGAAAGAAAGAAAGAAAGAAAGAAAGAAAGAAAGAAAGAAAGAAAGAACATTTAATTGATCATTGCTTGATCAATGGTCTACCATGATAAACAAATTTAAAGAACAAACAAAAGAAAGAAATCCTTCATCTGCTTATAGACAGTTTTGTTGAGTCTTCTTCTCAGGTATAAAGTAATGATTTGAAATTGTTGTTTTCATTTGATCTTCAACCTGAGGGACTCGGATCTGGCATGGATCCAACTCAGCTGCATACCCCAGCATCAGATTCACAGTACAAGCTCCTCCTCTCCTCCCCTCAGAGATCTCATTTGCCGCTCATTTTGAACAGCAGCGATTTTCCATTGTTCCAAGCTCTGGGTGTTGTAAGTGCTCTTTTTTGGGTTATATTCAGATGCCTTATGAGTGGTCTCTGAATCCGTCAGTAGTGGGGTCAGTCTTGTTGCGATCTCTTTGCCTCTCCTTCCAACATGAAGTGCAGTGAGTATTTTGCTCTGATCCCCCCTCCAGGGGAGTCCACCAGAGATGCTCTAGTCCATGTTTGGCCCTCCAGTCTACTGTATGCATATCCTCTGCTTCCTTTGATTCTCAAGTTCATCCAGAAATCTCAACAGCTGGTGAGCTTAGTGATCCTCATTGCCACTTTCTGGCCCCACCAAGATTGGTTCCCCACTCTGTGGTCTCATGTAGTGTGTCCTCCTTGCAGTTTCACATCTGATTATGCATCCTTCAGAGATTCCTCATTCAGACTTAGTCAGCCTGAAGCTCATGGCTTGGCTGCTCTAATTTCTATGATAGTAAGGACTCCCGGGCTTTCTCCTGTTAAGAAGATCCTGGTTGTAGCTCACAAATCTTCTACCAGGAAAATTTATTCAAGCAAATAGAAGCATTTTTTGATCTGGACTTCTCAACATGACCTGGATCCTTTTACTGTGCCAGTCTCGGCCATTTTGGATTTCTTGGTGGACATTTTTAATCATGGTGCTAGTTTTTCTACAGTTAAGGTCCAATTAGCAGTGATTTCCAATTTCAATGTAGGTGAAAATTCAGCTTCCTTGGCTTCTTCTAGGCTCTGTAAGACCTTTCTGAAAGGTACCCTTCTTCTCCCTTGGGGCCTTACCTTTGTTCTGCAAGCCTTGGTTTCTCCCCCATTTGAACCAGCTTCCATGGTTGATCGGCAGTTTTTCTTATGAAAGATGGCCTTTTTGGTTGCAATTACCTCAGCCAAGAGGGTTTCTGAAATTCAAGCCTTATCTGTCAAGCCTCCTTATCTAGTATTTCATAATGTTCCTGCCAAAAGTGGCTTCAGAATCCAGTATTAACCAGGTCCTAAATTTGTCTGTTTTCTTTCCAAATTTCCAAAATAAAGGGGAGTACAAAGTGCACTTGCTAGATGTGCACAGGCAGCTGTATTTCTATCTGCAAAAAACAAAAACATTCCGTAAGTCGGATCAGCTTTTTGTCTCCTTTTCTAAACCTTACTTGGGGAAGCCTGTTTCCAAAGTTACAATTAATCAATGGATTTCAGAGTGCATTTCTTTGGCCTATCGAACCAAAGGTTTGTCTCCACCAGGACAGGTCTGGACGCATCAGATCAATTTCGACTTCTGTGGCCTTTTAATCCAGGGTTTCTCTCAATGTCTGTTCTGCGGCAACCTGGGCATTGTCGCACACTTTTATTTCTCATTATAAGTTGGATCTTATTTCCAGGAGCAGGGCATCTTTTGGTTCAGACATTCTCTGGAATATCCTTCCTGAGGAACTCCCAGGGTTTAATTGGTAGATGGAGACTCTGTCCATCAGGTTGAAAATCAAATGAAAACAACTTCAGATAAATAAATTATGTACTCACCATAACATTCCATCTGAGTTGTTGCTTTTCATTTGTCTTCAACAATCCATCCCTCTATCCCCCTGCCGTGTGTGGCCTGTGTAGTGGACTGGACAGAAGAGACATAGCCCCTTTGTCCTGGCTAGCTCTCCTTTTGGTAGGCCTTTAGTTGGTTGTGCCAGGTTTTATAGGCATGTTGTCTAGGTTAGGATGGTGCTGTTCTGCAACAAATGCAATCTGAGGGGAGGAGGGAGAGTGGGGAATTATGGGTAGGGGCAGAGTTTGGACTTTGGATCCGATGCTTGAATATGCAACCAAGTGGGATCTGTGCTGGATCTGAATCCCTTAGGTTGAAGACAAATGAAAAGCAACAACTCAAATGGAACATTATGGTAAGTACATAACTTATTTTTCCAGTGTAATAAGTCTGTAGGGTTGCCTGTCAAACTTATGCTGTACTGGCCTTCAATAGGATCAGTTGTCATGAGATTGTTAATATTTTCTACTATATATATCATGACTATGTATGAGGAAAGTTAATGACTGATTTATTCTGACTGTAAGCTGAGGCTTCTTGCATAATCTTAAAAGGCACTGTGTAATGTAGCTGTTATTTGTTTCTAATATTGATTTTCAATTTTAGAGTTCAGTCTGAGGTTTACTCCCCCAGCAATGCATTCTAGGAAGAAGAGAAATATGCTAAAAGATTGAAAGGAAAGAACACTGAGGAAAAAGTTATTAAGGGAGATGAAACATCTGTGGAAACTGGAGACTGGTGGATTCATTTTAAAGAAAAATATAGAAATGCATGTTTGCAGTTGGAGTTAAGTAGTAGGTAGAATGAGAAATGGGATTATGTAAGATTAACAGATCAAATTATTTGTTTGGGAGGAAATAGTGGAGAGAATTTCAACAGAGAAAAGGAATTTTATTATCTCGAGCAATACAGGATTTAAGGAAAGATGTTGAATGTTTTATTATCAGCATATTAGAAAAATAAGGTAACAATTTATGCTAGTGGATTGGCCTAGCTCAAATATTCTTATTTAGTGTGGATTTAGACAAAGGTACCCTATGAGTGGTGTATTGCTTACTTTAATAACGAATACAGTTATATGTGAACTATGTATAAAATCGAAGGGATGTGTCTATTAGATACAAGAAAATGTGGTTATTCTTAAGCTTTTGTCTTATGCAGACCAAACCATTCCTTCACCTATTGGTGAAGGAAATATTAATTTATTTGAATAATTCATTGAAAAAGGTAGGGTTAAAATTGAATAAAGAAAAGAGTAAAGGATTGGGTGACGTATTAAAAATAGTTGCGCTTTTTTTTTTTTTTTTTTTTTAAAGAAATTACATTTATTTGTTAGGAAAAAAATAATGAAAGGACAATAGAAGGAGCTAATTCAATAAATCAGTAAAACAAGTATGTTATGGAGAACTTTTACATTTTCTTTTAAGAAAAATTTTATGAAATCACTTGACTTATATTAGGAAAGTTGGCCTATTTGTGAAATGTGTATATGATGACACGTATTAAGGAGAAAGAAGTTTAGCAGATAGTCTTTGTCATTGTATGTGGGTCTAGATTAAATCCAGTGAAAAGGACAGTATATATAGGGGATAAGGAAGGCAATTTGGGATTAATTAACTTAGTAATGTATTTTGCTTCTTTACTAGATTTTGTCTGCGGTGGTGCAGTGGTAGCGTTGTTGCCTCACAGCAAGAGGTTCTCCCGTTCGATTCTCAGCTAGTGTGCGGGGAGTGCCTTCTGTGTGGAGTCTGCATGTCCTCCCTGTGGGTCGAGTGGCGTTCTGAAAGACATGCGTGAATGGGCGTGCCTTTGTTGAAGGTTGGGTGTCGAGCTGGCAACTCGGCACAGTGAAAATCAATCATTGCCAATGTCAATCATTAGCGGACCGGAGTTCCACTGTGGCGACCCCTAACCGGGAAAAGCCGAAAGAAAACAACAAATCCTTTACTAGATTTTAAGATGCAGAAAGGATAAAAGAGATAGTATAATTGTAAAAAAATGTTAATGAAAAGTATAAAGTATATTGGGAAAAGATGGAAAAAGGAAAATAGGAGGAATGTTACAAATGAGAATTTAAAAGAATATCAGAATAAGTATTTCTGTGGAGGATAGACTTAAAAACGTTTAAAAATAATAGGAAGGTATGGTATGATAATATTTTGAAAACAAGTTTATTGTGTGACCCCTCAGGAAAATTTAAATGGAGATATTGTTGAAGAAATTAGAAAGAGATTTGATATCTAAGCATTTTATGTTTATATATTCTTTGTTGTCCAGATTATTCTCACAAGACTTGTAGCCTATTTTCAGGAATGACCCAAAAAGACATTTATACTACAAGGAAAAAAATGTTCAGGGCACTGAGGAACTTCCCCTTCTCTTTGGAGCTGTTATGCAGTACTGGAGGGCTCCTACAGCAGCAAGGATAGCCCTAAGGGAAGCTGCATCATGGAGGAGGAGAGAAAAGCTATGGAAAGCCTGGAGATGGAAACTGAGAATTTGGAGAAAAAATTACTCAATATAAAGCTTCAGACTACAAATAAAGATTTCTGTGTGGTGGATGTTACAAATGAGCAGCATTTAGCTGTATTTGTAGAGAAGGAAGTACATGAGCCAGTTGATGTGTTTCAGATCAAAGAACTGGCATCAGGAGGCCCTGTAGATGATGTTCTGTTAAAAATAATCGAGCGGGATGATCCAGGTGACAGTTCTGCTGCTTCATGGGGTGAGATGGCAGGTAACTTTTTTGGAAGTGCTGAGGATGGTAATGTGGAAAAGGAACCAGGTGATGTGGTAGCAGTGGATGTAGCAGTAAAAACGTGTGAACAGTAACAGAAAGTAAAAGAGGAAAGCAGCAACAAACTGAGAATGTGTCTGGTCTTGTGGTAGCACTTCTGTGCGGAGTCTGCATGTCATCCCTGTGGTTGCGTGGGTTTCCTCTGGGTGCTCCGGATTCCTCCCACATCCCAAAGACATGCTGTAGGTGGATTGGATACTCAAAATTGGCCCTAGGTGTGAGTGTGTGTGTGTGCCTTCTGTAGAAGGTTGGGCGCCAGGCTGGCAACTTGACACGTAAAATGCCACTGCCAATCATGAGCGGACAGGTGATCCGCTGTGGTGACTCCTAACCTGGAAAAAGCCGAAAGAAAAAGAAGTGACAGCGTGCAAAAAAGGAGAGCAGCAACAAACTGTAAGTAAAATTGTTTTTAAAAAGAAGAGAAGACCAGCTGTGAGAATAAGAACAAAAATACGTTATAATAGACAGATGTTATGTAAGGGACAATTTGTTGTTTTAAATTTGTGACAGAGACTTTTTGTGACTTAACTGAGACTGATGGACTGATGATAAAATTTATGGAACTGTGCAACAAAAAGAAGGACATTTATCCACAGAACAATTATTTGTTTTCTGGTAGTAACTTAAATGTTAAAAAAATGTCATGTTGCAGTTTAGAAATGATGAACTGCATGCAGGGTCTGCGTGAAACTGTTGATAATATTGTGAAAGTTGAAGATGAGAGATACTTGTGGAATGGAAAGAGAAAGTTGGAAGGTGTTTTGAATGTGAAAAAAAACACATGGTGAAACACTTGCCAACTATTAATTTTGTGGCTGCCCATAGAGGAACATTAAGATATGCTGGCTAGTCTAAATCATGTTTCTTTTGTAGGGACTTTTATTTTTTAATTAATGATTGTAACAAGGTATAATGAAGCTAGTGTGGTGTGATAGGACATACAGCAAGAAGGTGTGTGCGTGAATGCAGGTTGTGTAAAAAAAGGGACATTTTTGGATGGATTTTCAAACAATAAACAATGAAAAAGAATGGGAAAGTGAAGGAAACATACATGAGGAAGGACAACAAGAGGCAGTGGGAGGGTGAACTGTGTGAAGAAGAAACTGTTGAAGAAGAAAATATATGGAAGGGAAAATGAAGAGAGAAACAGAGAGTACATGCAGACATGCAGAGGTTAGGAGAAGGGATTGATACCAATATTTTTTGCAGTTCTGGCCAGTGAAAAATCTGATTCTGAGGAACAAGGATTATTTGTACATAAACCCAGGAACAAATATTCAATTAGGAAAAGAGTAAAAATGATAAAAGGCAATTTAAAACAATTTCTCCTAAACTTAAAAAGAAGAAAACTCAACAATGTCAGAGTACTTTCAGTAAATGTGACCAATATTATTAACACTTTAAGAAGGACAGGGATACTGGAATAATGTGCTAAATGTGATGTGGATGTTATTCTACTAGAGGATGTAAGATTCCTGACAAGTGAAGAAAGACTAAAAACAGAAAGAACTGTGGGATGGAAATATAATGTGGAACTTAGGAAGCGAATGTTGTTCTGGAGTGGCTGTGTTGTGCAAAACAAAACCAGTGAAAATACTAGATGTAATACTGGTAAGAATGGGAAGGTTAACTCTTGTGATGTGAGGTAGGCAGAACATGTTTATAGAATTATAGCATTATATGCATTTATAATTAGCAAGGAAAGACAAAGAGAGAATCTCTATAACCAGATATCAGTCTATGTCATAATTAACATGAAAATTATAATTGCAGGGGGCTTTACTTGTGATTAAAGGGGAAAATCTTAAAAGAAACGGAATGATGTAAAAACTACAGGAGGTGATAAAAATGTGGTAAATTATCCATGGAATAAAAGTCAATGGACTTATTGAAGGGGGGCTTTTGGATCTGAAATGCATTATCTTGCATTAGTGGAAAGTTTGGGGTTAGCAGATGGTGCTACAGTTGTGTTGGGTTTTTCAAACCACTTAGCAATAGGGATGTAAATGATGGAAGAAAGGGAGCATATTAAAGTAGGAAACGGAATAAAAAGAATAAATGAGAGAAAATGGAGAGTGGGAAGTATTGTAGTTATGGAAGGAACATATAACCATGAAGGACTTCTATAAACAATGGTCTGAATGGTGGATTGAATTTAAAAAGAAGTATAAAGTGTTTTTTTTTTTTCAATGCAGGATAATGTAAGAAAGGAAGATAAACTGAAGTATGAGAAAATGTGTATATATATTTATCAGAACATTTAGAGAATAAAACAAGATCATGTTATGATATGGAAAAAGAAATGCATAAAAGAACACAAGAAAAAATGAAGTCATTACTGTTTAGGCAAAAATATTATTTACAAGGGAGAAGGGAGGAAGCATCTGCATATTTGGGTAAGAATGGCAAAGGAGGATATTAGTATAATCAGAGAAATGTAAAACACAAAAATTCCACCAGCAGACAAACTACACTAGTAGCCAAAAATCAAAACTAAGTGCAGAAAAAAGCACCAGTGTGGAAACACAGCAGTCACAGTTCAAAATATCCACAGGTAAAATAGGCAGCAAACAGCAGGCAGCAGGTAAAATAAATCCAAGTATTGAAACATAGCAGTCGCAATTTAAAATATCCAAAGGTAAAGTAGGCAGCAAACAACAGGCAGCAGGTAAAATAAATCCAAGTTTAATGCATATACAAACTGGTAAGTGCTTTTGCTGTGGAATCATAGCTTCTTCAGACCCTAGCAACATCTTTTCTAAACATTTATATAACACTGTCATAATACACAGACCAATAATAGCTAAAACTAATAAAACCATTAAATAATTAAAGCTGAACTCACTAAAAAGTGAACCCAGCAAAAGGAAATAGACATTACTTTTTCCTTTTCCTTCTGACTTTTAAAACAGGTTTCAAAGGTACAAATTAATTTAAACCTAACCCCATATGAGAATGTGGTTTGGCTGTCCATCTTGCTTCACATCTTTCTGTTTCATTTTCATTAGATGTGAAGCAAGATGGATAGCCAAACTATGTTCTCATATGGGATTAGGTTTAAATGAATTTGTAACACTATGATTTGTGCGGTGAGAAACCTGATAAACATTGTAATGATTTCTACATAATATCTTGCACATGCCTGAGCACTTGTGAGCAGCTCTGCACATGAGCTCAGCCTATTATTTTGTGGGTGTGGGAACTGTCATCCTATATTTAACCTTGTTTAAATGGAGATGCTGTGGATCATGCATTCACAACAGCATCTGCAGGAGTCATGTTCTGCCATGTTTCACACCTTAAAATACTAGTGGAACCATAAAAATACAGTGACAATATTTTCTTTGTTTGCCATCCATCATGCAAATGAGGTGCTTGTTGAAGCCCAATCATTGTGCAGTGGCTGTGCCATGCAAAAACTGTTTGGGGTGCCAATTTTCTGCTGAGATCTTTCAATGTAAGGCATTATAGCTAGAGAAGAAGAGAGTATTACTCCTTTTTAGACTACAGAATTGGTGTGGGGAAGACTCCAACAATTTTCTGGACATCATCCATATGGAGTATATCCAGAGGTTCCTACAGGAGGGCTATTCTGGATCGCAATATATGGCTGATGCCTAAAATAGTTTAGCCAAGGCTCTCATTCATGCTACTGGTGTTCCACACATAGGGGGACAGTGCCATCACCCTTATAGTGATATGAGTCATTGAAAGCCTGACTTCCTTTGTCAGTGAGAGGAAAAAGTTAAAGCACTGCTACCATCTAAATACCATAAATATAACTTCTTTTAGTTACCGGAATAACCTGCCACTGCATGTCACCATCACATTTCTCATTATGCCCTTTTATGTCTGTAGCCCCTGCAGACATTGAAAGAAATAGGCAGGCACACAGGCGCAGACTGGAGCACCTAAGAGAGTGCCAGGATGGGTATACATGCTGTCATAAAATTGCCTGCCTTTTAATAGTAACAGTAGTAGGCATTACACGATCATTGGCACATCTCATTACTGGCAGAGATCAGGGGGATTAGTACGAGTGTGAAATAGTAGAAGTGATTCTTCACTGCTCTTCCTCTTTCTCTATACATGGAAAAGTGGATCTTCCTAGTAAATGTCTTTGCTCTCACATTGATGAGGGTATCAGTGGGTTCAGTTCCTACCCATACACTTCTGTGATCATTAAAAACATTTCTTGTAAATGTTTATGTCCATTAGTATCACAGCAGCAGTATGAGGTCCATATATGTAAGATCATTATTATTAGTTTGCTGTGCATTTCACAACTTACAATAGGATTGGCTGTTCTTTGTCAATCACCCACGATTGATATATGTATATCTGAGCAGTATGTTTACTTTTTATATGTACGTTATTCTCAGACTTCAAAATGCATCTTAGACCACATGCACAAACTAGTTTGTCTAAATAGTCCCAGCCATTAATCTTCGACTCATAATACTGTGTCAGGGTAGCAGAGTGGCAGTTATTGTAGGCCTATGTATATTTGTATGTGTGTGATGTGTGTGTATGCATGTATATATATATATATATATATATATATATATATATATATATATATATATATATATATATATAGATCTACTCATTTCACTGAAAGTAATTTCGTTGAAAGCTCATTTCACTGAAACTCAGCTGCCTGAGTACAATTCACTGAAAGCTCACTTCACTGAAAACTCATTTGATGGAAGCTCATTTCGTAGAAAGGTATATGCCCTGCATCCTGATCAATTGTTATTTGCTTACCTTTAGTTTTACTGCCTGCTTGCATCCTCTTTTCATTTCTGTCCTTTATTCCCATTTCCAACATTTAATATGGTCAAAAACTAGATAAACACACCATTGTCTTTGGTTGTGGAGAGCACCTTCAATGGCCACATACAACCAACATGAAATGACACTTTCTGTTGTATAACAAATCCAGTCTGTGTCATACACTATGCATGTTGCCATTAGTCGCACAAATGAGCTGTGCATCATTGTGTTGGAGCAGTCAAATATGAAATGGAGTAAAGCTTATGTCTTTATTCTGACTGCTTCCAGGTCTCAGCTTGTTAATAACCTGCTTTGCAAACTATCAGTGCAGAGATTGGAGTATTTCACTCCTCTCGCTGTTATATTCTTTAGTTTAGTTTTCTACCTTCTAGCTGTCCATGTGTAACATTCCCCTACTATGTTTCCTTGCACCCTTTAGGACAGCTGTCACTGGAGAAAATTACTGCGCTCACTTTCCTTGAGACCTATATTTTGATTACTGCTTCCAGTATCATCTTGTTTAACATTCCCCTGATATGTGTTTCCCTAACCCCTTCAATATGACTTCTACAATAGATCACTTACTTAATGCTGTATTAAGCACAGTCCCACTGGGAAAAGTCATGGGCTCAATTCCTATGAAATCCATTTTTTCACTACTGCTTCAATTACGTTCTTGTTTAATACTCCCCTGAAGCCTTCAGTTTGACTTCTGCAATTGCTCAACTAATTAATGGTATGTTTGCAAGAATCATCACTGAACAAGGTAATGGGTTTAAATCCCTTCAGTGTTGCTTTTTGTTTTTCATTAAAATTACCATTATGATGCAGGTACACTGATAAAATAAAAATATGAGGATATCAGGAGTGGCGTAGGTCAGTACATCATGTTACTTTACTGTATTCCCCCATATCCTGTCTGAGTATCACATTTTATCTGTGTTCAGGTATTTCAGGTGGATATCTAAGTATGTGTAATACCCTGTTCTTCACTGTGTTCTGCACCCTTTCTGTGTCCACTAGCTCCCTTTGTAATCTTCTGTCAGTTTCTATTGCTTTTATTGCCTTCCTACCACCTCTGCACTCAAACATTCCGAATCATAGCTTGACTTTGGTCCATAAGACATTTTTCTGCATAGCGTTTTCTTGAATTACTACAGTAACTCAAATCATTAGTATTAATGTCTATGTCGGTTGCACAATGACTACTCTAGACTCTTGTACAGAGTCAATGTTTAAAACAGCTCCCTGTACTTTAGTCTGGCTGTGGGTTAGTCTAACTCGATCTTCATGTGGATCCTTAATGTGGCCATGATGAGGAGCTGTTTGTCTTGCAAACTGGCTTGGCCACATGCATTCATAATGATCCTTGTGGTTTGTCATGCACCCATAATAAATAGTGTTGACTTGGCTATGACCCCTGAGTAAGTGTTTTTGAATCCCCAGGTATGTTTTTTGTTAACAAGAAGAAATGACAGAATATTTTTTTTGTGTGAAATGGTTAATAAGGAATAGAAAATATAGTTTAAAGACTGGATTGCAGATAATAGTGCTATTTGACATGAGAATGATATTGTATGGATATTATGAAGAAATATGTGGAGAATATGTGGAGAAAATCAATATAAAACAGAAGATTTTCTGGATAATATAAGAAATGTGGAAATACAGAACAATAAGAAATAGACTAAGAAATTTTAAGAAATATAAGAATGTAGCTGTGGCAAAAGGAGTGGAGGGTAACTTGAAGTGAAGGATTATTTGTAATGGAAATATACAGGTGATGTAATTTGTTTTTGTCTCTCAAACGTGATTGATTAAAGATTGTATTTTTTCTATTTGAGGAATGTAAAAAGAAAAACATGTAAATAAAGGACCGCTTACTCTTTTTCAATAACCACCATGGGATATTTTAACCCCCCTGTGCTACCACCAACTCAGGCACCTGGGAACTTACTTTAATGTCTCATTTAAAGATGGCACACTCAGGAGTGCAGCATCTTCTCAAAGAGTATCAGTTTGGTACTATAACTTGTATATGTAGATGATGCAATAGTTTATCAGAGCAATTTGATAGCAAATTGTTAATATGTCTAAGGAAATCATAAAGAATGAAGTTCAAGGGGTTCATATTACCATTCCTGCCTTGAGTAAAGTTAATCTGTTGTTAGTGTATACCCTGAACTTGTTTCCATTATGTACAGCCCTACTATAGAAACAATGCAAAATATTAGTCACTTTAAACTTGTCCTGTTGTAGTGCCACATTCAACCACGTGCCACTCTTACTATTTTTATTTTAAAAAAGAAGGAAAACTTGAACCAGCTATTCAAGACCTCTTAGAAACTGAAATCTCATGTGTCAGCAATGCTGTTGTAGTACAGCATTAATCAGATAATATAATCTAAGTAAGATGTTAGGCTAGCAGCTGGCTTAGAGGGAGCTGTTTCCTGTGGGTCAGTGGTGCAAGGTTTGATTCCCTCAGCTTCCATTGCCTAACTTTGTCAGTCTGACCAAGTCACTTAACCAGACATTAATCCTGGGCTAAGTCTGAAAAAGGCCCAAGAAGATCAATGATCTTCTCCAGAAAAGAAATGCAAATAAAAGTACATGTGCAGTTAATACACAATCTGTATGCTTTAAGGATGCATGTCATATTGAAACTAAATGTTGTTTTCTGAGATAATGTTATTCATATCTGTAAAACCCAATCTATTTTTCAATTGTAATTTTCATCACTATGACAGTAAGTGCCATGAGACTGCTGCAGCTAAACTCCGATTTTGTTAAGAATGCCTTGGTAAAAAAAAAGTTAGAAAACCCTGCCTTGTTGGGATACCAGGTAATCCGCCTACAATGGCATACACTGCAAATACATTTTGCTTAAACACTATTATTAGTCTCAGTAAAAATAATGTTTATGGTACCTTTCATTTCCATGACATTCAACGTGATGCAGCATTACACTGGTGTCTCATGGATACCATGACTATTAAAGAGATTTTGATATGAAAAAGGTTTTGAACCCCTGTTTGCAATGGTCATATTTTTAGAAATTGCTTGTTGGAGAAAATATGTGCATCTGACTGCACACTGAGTGCCTGCTGGTGCAATCATGCATGTATACCTGTGTGTGTGTGTGTGTGTGTGTGTGTGTGTGTGTGTGTGTGTGTGTGTGTGTGTGTGTGTGTGTTACATGACTTTATTTACTTAACAGCTGCAGTTGCAAACCACTCTCTCTTGCCTTTTTTTTTCTTATTCACTGCTGCTGATGTTTTTTGACAGCTGAAAATTATTACAAAGAAGATTCTTAAAATAGTTTTATGATGCATCATATCAAAAGTATATCATTAAACTACAAGCTTTCCAAATATGGTAAAACCTAACAGAAGGCAATATTATTAGTGGCAATTTGTTTCCACTGTTTCTCCACATTTCTAACTGAATGAGTTTCATAGGTTCATAGGTTCATAGGATGATACTAGGCTATTAGCCCGGAGGCCCTTATAAGCCTAGCCAAGAATTTCACCTATGTTCCCACAAAGTCAACACCTGTTTTCCCTGTCCATCAGACGCAGTTGGGATCCCAGGGGTATATTTTCTGTTTCCCATCCAGTCGTCCAGGTTCCTCTTAAAGAGGGCTAGTGAGGTACTCTGCCTGACATGGAGAGGAAGTCTATTCCACAGATGGGGAAGTTGTTGGGACACAAATCTATCCCATCAACAAGTTCTATTAATGTCACAGACCAGGTTGAGACCTTAAGTGTGGGTTGCTTGAGTGGAGTTTGACTTACAGATATGCAGCAACTCCATCAAGGCTGAGTCTGAGACACCCTTGTATGCCAGACACAGGTCACCTCTGAGCAGTCTGTATGAGGCTGTGTAGAAGGACAGGACTTTTAGCCTATCTATATAGGACAGATGTTTGAAACCCTGGATTTTCCTGGTCAGGAACCTCTGTGGTCTCTCTAACTGCTGCATGTGCTTGGCAAGGTACATGCAGAAGGGGGCATTGTACTCAATAATGGGTCTGATAAGGGAGGAGTACAGGGATGTTATGACCTCCTTGCTCCTGGATGAAATACCCTTACTTATGAGGTGGGCCATGTGGAAAGCCTTCCATACAACAGAGGCAACATGGTGGTTAAAAGTCAGGTTGCTATCAACCTGGGTGCCCAAGTCCCTCATGACTGATTGATTAGAACATTGTTATTAATGTGATAATTAGTGGGGACACCATTTTCCCCAAAGGGGATAATGACAAATTTCTTAGCATTCAGTTTGAGGCCATGCTTCTGACAACAGTCATTAGTTTGGTTAAGGCCGTCTTGGAGGATGTTCACATCACTAGGGGAATTTATGACAGTGCTCAGCTTGCAGTCATCTGCAGACCTAGTCAGCCATAGACACTGGTTTTGGCTTGCATCTCATAAAAGTATATCCCAAACAGTAGAGGCCCCAAAACTGATCCTTGGGGTATGCTGCTTGTTACTTGTCTACTATTAGAGGTGGCTTCCCCTATTTTGACTTGAGTGGGTTCTATCAGTGAGCCAGTTAGCTATACATCTGGTAACATATGGGTTGATGCCTAGTTGGGAGAGTTTATCTATTATGCCAGAGTGGGGAATAGTGTTGAAGGCTTTGGCTAGGTCAAGGTAGGTGGTGTGCGCTGTCTTTCCCTCATCCATGGCTTTAGTGATTGTCTCAAAGAAGGCAACCGAGTTTAACAGGCATGATCTTCCTTTGACAAAACCCAGCTGTGTGTGATCAAGCATTTGGAGGTTGCCAATGTCCTTGTTTATAAGGCCTATGATAATGCTTTCCATGGCCTTGCAGATCACGCTAGTTAGGCTGATTGGCCTATAATTGCCTGGGTCAGTAGATGCTCCGCCTTTGTTCCGAGGGATAACAGTGGCTGCCTTCCATTCTGCTGGGAAGAAGCTGGTGCACAGGCTTTGGTTGAATCAGGTGCCTAGTGGTGCTGAGAGCTCTTACCTGAGTTCATGTAGGACACAGCCAGGGATGTTGTCGGGTCCCATGGAGGCTGTATTTTTTGCCTTTGAGAGGGCATTAAAAACCTGCTCTCTGGTGATTAGGGGAGGAGGGCAGGTGCTGGGGATGTCCTGATTTACTAATGGGGGAACGGGGGGGGGGGTGAAGTTTTTACTGAACTTCTCTGCCAGCAAGTTGGCTATATCAATGGCGTTTGTGTATGTGGTATTCTTGACTACTAATTCAGAGCATATTTGGGAGTTACCTTTCAGATTGTGGACATATGCGAAGAAGGTCTTGTGATTGTCCATAGTGGATGTGACCAATTTGGACTTGAAGTTAGCCTTAGAGGATTTCACTAGTGACCTTATTTGCTTATTCAAACAAAAGCGAGATTGCTTTCAACTTGGCATCTGCTCCTTCTTGGTCCTGGACAGCAAGTTTTTTCCTTTTATTATAGAGTCTGCTTATTGCTGCTGTCCATCCTGGACAGCAACTTTTTCCTTTTATTATAGAGTCTGCTTATTGCTGCTGTCCACCAGACAGGTTTACTCTTCCTTGAGGAAGATGATTTGTTCCTGTCAGGTATTGCTGAGTCCATGCAGCTATATAGGTACTCATATTGTTTTTTGGTGTAGGCTTGGACACCACTTGCTTGATTCAACTGAAGGAATGGTGGCTGTGAAGCTACTTACACCTGTTCACAGGAGGTTGTAGTCAGCTTTGGAAAAGTTTTTTTGTTCAACCCTGGAAACGGGGGAGGGTCAGGGGAGATGGTGACTTTGAAAGTGATTGCTTTAGGGTCGGATCTTATCAAGCAGGATGACACTGTAGGGGTGCTACAGTGGCTACTCATATTGGTTAGTACCAGGTCCAGGATATTTTCACCTCTTGTGGTAGTGTCGAGCAGCTGATCCAATGCACTGGCATTGACAAAGTCCAGGAATCTCTGAGTGTTCATGTTTGAGCTAGAATAGATCTTCTACTCTATGGTTGGGTAGTTAAAGTCACCCAGGATCAGGGTAGAGGGTTAAATCTTGATGGATTCAAGTAAGTCCAGATAGGTGGAATGGGCCTCCTGAGTCATGGTTTGGGGTCTGTACCTAGCTATGATTTGAATAGGTGTTTTGTCAATAGTTAACTGCATCTGGAGTGTCTCCTGTGTGTCATACTGTTGACTAGCCTGGTGGTGTGTGTGTGTCTTCGATAAATATTGAAACTCCACCTCCTTTGGCTTTGTAGCCCTCTGTTTGGGGTCTGAAAGTATGGTAGGACAAGTACAGGTTCTGATAAAAACACTATTGCTATAGAAGGACCACCGTAAGGATCTCATTTTCTCAATATAAGTGCGTATGTGATAAGTCTTTTCAAACACAGTCTCTGTATTGGTCAAATGGCTTGTAATTGACAGGATCCAGAGTGGCCAACTGAAAATTACATGGTAGGTACAGAAAAGGTGAAGAAGGAACTCCCATCAGCCATTTGCCTGGAAAACAAAAACAGACATTACTATTATGGTAAGTAAGACATTATTTATACTGATGCATTAATGGTGGAAGCTGCCATGACAGTGTCATGGAAACTCCTTAAAGAAGAGAATTCAGACATAAAACCATGTGTAGCTAGTTTCAGAAGCTAGTTGATGACTGTTATAAATAACCCAATAGTGCAAGCAGGCCATCTATTTAGTCTACCTGCAGCCAACATCCAGAAACAATCTTTGTATTTAGTAGGCATGCTAGAGTAAGGCATGAGAGGCTTTTATTCTCATTTGTGGGGTAACGGACTCCGGTCTCTACTATTTCTGTCCTATCAGAAGCTGGGGAATGCATTGTTAACCCATGCATTACTGTGGAGGGTTGATTGCCAGATACTGAATCAGTGCTTACACTAGCATGCTCACCTCACTGAGACATATCATCACATTGTTATCTTTAAGCAAAAACATCCATGTCCATAGTGTTTTACAGCCACTCCCTGATTGCTGTGCAGACCTCATAGTTAAGGCAATAGTGACTGGAGTGGTCTGTTTTGGGTGCATTAGGAAACTAAAGTAATAAGAACACTGATACACTAAATTAAAAGACAGAGATGAGGTTTACAATGCAGCAGAGAGCATCTAATATCCAGTGGCTTTTGAGGGTTTAGCAAAAGCTACTGCCTTTGTAACCTGGTTCATGGCTAAAAGGGTCTAAAATAGACCAGTTCACTAACAAATAAATGGACAAATAAATGAATGAATGAAAAGAATAAGTAAACCAACATATAAAAGAAATGCAGATGATCTGTTGTTCATACTTTGTATGGGTGTGACCTCATCTGTGACTCTGAAGATGCACATTTCTTTCTGGAATTGCTGTAAACATGGCCATCCTCTGGAGAAGTATTAATTGCCCATCTTGTTAGGGTATTGAAATCTGAAGACAAAATACAAACATGAGGACAACTTATGGCATCTGGTATGGCAATAGGTGGTTCTATGCCATAATTCACTGGTAAAGTAAAGTTTCAGGTAGCTGAGCAGATGGAGGGGTGTGAAGAGGCTGAAATGAAGAGCAAGGCAGTGCAGATAGAGTCTATGAATTAAATGTGTAGGCTAGAAAACAGAGTCAGATGCACTATAATGTGTAAGAAGGGACTCTAGCTGGAGTAGTGGTTGAAAGAAATGGGTGAGAAAGGAGGAAAGCTAATCATGAAGACAGGCCTGGACCCTGAGGAAATACTGTAGGAGGGGAGCACTATGTGAGATTTAAACAGCTAAGTATGGCATGGGGGAACAGAAATGAATGACAAATCGAGGACATTGAAGAAATAACATAGGAGTGGGAACTACATGAGATATAAACAGCTAAGTATGGCATAGAGGAACATTCATGAATGATGAATCGAGGACATTGAAAAAATGGTGTAGGAGTGGGAACTATGTGAGATTTAAACAGCTAAGTATGGCATGGAGAAACACTCATGAATGAAGATTCAAGGACATTGAAGACATAGTGTAGGAGTGGGAACTGTGAGATTTAAACAGCTAAGTATGGCATGGAGGAACAGACATGAATGAAGATTCAAGGACATTGAAGACATAGTGTAGGAGTGGGAACTACGTGAGATTTAAACAGCTAAGTATGGCATGGAGGAACAGACATGAATGAAGATTCAAGGATAATGAAGACATAGTGTAGGAGTGGGAACTACGTGAGATTTAAACAGCTAAGTATGGCATGGAGGAACATTCATGAATGAAGATTCAAGGACATTGAAGACATAGTGTAGGAGTGGGAACTATGTGAGATTTAAACAGATAAGTATGGCATGGAGGAACATTCATGAATGAAGATTCAAGGACATTGAAGACATAGTGTAGGAGTGGGAACTACGTGAGATTTAAACAGCTAAGTATGGCATGGAGGAACATTCATGAATGAAGATTCAAGGACATTGAAGACATAGCATAGGAGTGGGACCTACATGAGATTTAAACAGCTAAGTATGGCATGAAGGAACAGACATGAATGAAAAGTCAAGGAGATACTGATAAACACTACAAAAGAAGCTGGAAGCTGGATCACAGATTTTTTCCCCTTGGATCTCTCCTCTACAATGGTGGTTTTTATCTTTGTGAAGCAAGGCTGGATAACAAAATGGCAAATAAATGATAATATTAATATAGTTTCTTCCAACAGTAACTGATGCCACATTGTTGCAAATCAGGGACCCAGCTTTCAAATGCTGCCCTGACTGGAGGGAGGCAAATGAGAAGTAACCATTCTTGCTGTTATAGTAACTTTTGTTTACTTGTTTACTTCTGGTTTTAGTGCATAGTGGTGTATGGCCTATGACTTGCTAATGAGCAAGTTAGTCCTGAGTTTGGTTCTCACAACTGCTCATTGCATACTGTCAAACAAATCATTTAACCAGACTAGTGCTTCCATGTCACCCCTGAAAGATGAATTGGTATTCTTACTCCATTAACAAATAAATAAATAGTTTGTGCATTGTCTGTTACCAGTACCACACTAATAAGAATGCTACTGCATGTACTGTTTACATTTGTTTACTGAATAGACCACTTTAATCACTAATTATTGTGCATTTTGCACAAACCTTATGCTTCCTGCACAGCAGATCTCATCTGCAAAGGGGATTCACCCACTGACTGAAGTGTAACCACAAAATAAACAAACAAATGTGATGTTGAGATGTCAGCCGTACATGATGAGCTTCTATCAAACTGTTTTTTATGTAAATGCCTGTGTCTGATACATGGCATTATTTATAGAGAAAATGGAGCTAAGTATTAAAAACTTACAGATTATAAAAAATAACTGCTTGAAGGTAAATAACATCTATCAACATAATGCCTTCCAGGAATGCCATAATTTTCTATAGTCTATAAGTATTTAATGTTTAGCTACATTTTAACCATATATGAACAGAGATGACTGTTTAATAAGGACCCATGAGTATGGATTAAACCAGCCTACAAACAAGTGGAAACATTGTTTTCAGTTAAATTCAGAAATACGTAGCTATAGTCTGCAGTTAAGATTATTTTGCTAATAATATTCTCAGCAACTGCAAAGTACGCATACCAGACTAGCTGGTTTTGCAAGCTACAGTTGATATAAAAAGTGTACACTCCTTTGTTAAAATGCCAGGTTTTTGTGATATAAAAAAATGAGGCCACAATAAATCATTTCAAAACTTTGCCCACCTTTAATGTGACCTATAACCTGTACAATTCAATTGAAAAACAAACAAATCTGTTAGGGGAAAAAATATAAAAAATAAAAAATGTACAATAAGCTGGTTGCATAAGTGTGCACATCCTTAAACTAATATTATGTTGAAGTACCTTTTGATTTATTTACAGCATCCAGTCATCTTGGGTAGGAGTCTATCAAAATGGTACATCTTGACTTGGCAATATTTGCCCACTCTTCCTTGCAAAAGCACTCCAAATCTGACATATTGCAAGGGCATCTCTTGTGCACAGCCCTCTTCAGGTCACCCCACAGATTTTCTATTGGCTTTAGGTTTGGACTCTGGCTGGGCCATTCCAAAACTTTAATTTTATTCTGGTGAAGCCATTCTTTTGTTGATTTGGATGTATGCTTGGGGTCATTTTTGCGTTGAAAGGTGAAATTCCTCTTCATCTTCAGCTTTCTAGCAGACACCTGAAAGTTTTGGGCCAAAAGTGACTGATATTTGGAACTGTTCATAATTGCTTCTACCTTGACTAAAGCCCCAGTTCCAGCTGAAGAAAAGCAACCCCAAAGCATGATACTGCCAACACCATGCTTCACCGTGGGGATGCTGTTCTTTTGGGGATGTGAAGTGTTGTTTTTGTGCCAAACTTACCTTTTGGAATTGTGGCCAAACAGTTGAACCTTGGTCTCATCAGTCCATAACACATTTTCCTACATGCTTTTGGGAGACTTGATATATTGTATTGCAAATTGTAGTTGGGCCTGGATGTTTTTCTGTGTAAGAAAAGGCTTCTTGCAGCTCTACCCCATAGTCCAGATATATGGAGAATATGGGAGATTGTTGTCACATGTAGTACACAACCAGTACTTGCTAGAAATTCCTGCAGCTCCTTCAGTGTTGCTGTAGGTCTATTGGCAGCCTCCCTGACCAGTTTTTGTTTTGTCTTTTCATCAATTTTGGAGGGACATCCAGTTCTTTGCAACATCATTGTTGTCCCATATTTTCTCCACTTTTTGATGACTGTCTTCACTGTGTTCCGTGGTATATCCAATGCTGTGGATATTTTTTGTACGCTTCTTCTGACTGATACCTTTCAGCAATGAGATGACTTTGATGCTTTGAAAGCTCTCTGTGAACTATGGCTTTTGCTGTAGCAGGCAACTGAATAAATGTCAGGAAAATCCTACTAGGACAGCTGAACTTTATTTGGAGTTAATCAAAGTCTCTTTAATTGATGGCATGTGTGTACCCAAGAAGACTGAATGCTGTAATTAAATCAAAAGGTGCTTCAACAAAGTATTAGTTTAAGGGTGTGTACACTTATGCAACCAGCTTATTGTATATTTTTTATTTTTTATATTTTTTCCCCTAACAGATATATTTGTTTTTCAATTGAATTGTACAGCTTATAGGTCACATTAAAGGTGGGAAAATCCACTGACAACTGCTTAAGACTGAATACAACGTCTCTGGATTATATTCCATATTCCACTATGACTGCATATGGCCAGTTGGTTCTAGTGTTATTTTTCTGGTCATGTTATAACTTGTGCTGTTATGTATCACATGCAATTGGTAGCATTATGATATGATGCTCTGGGTTGCAGTCCATATTTTACTCTTATATGTGCATGCAGTGTTATTAGGCCATCCAAACTATGACTAACAAATCATTGTATGCATGCTATCACATAAACATAAAAAGCAATTATCTGTGCATTTGTAGGAGCTGTTAGACCCTTATGCTGCCCACAACCAGACCGTGCAGAATCTGATGCTGTAGGTGTGATAAGCACATATTGCTCGTTATGGCATTACGATGCTGGTGTACTGAGGTGCTGGTTTGTATGCTGTACATTTCCCACTGTGGTACACCAGGATTAGACAGACAACTGCATTGTTCTGTTTCTAAACTACATACTAATTGATCTTGTGGATTAGATGCCCTCAGCAGTGCTACTGGTATGCAGTGGAGGAGAGGAAGGAGGGTGTCTATGAATCCTATTGACATATTTCCCCAAAGTTGTTGTCTTTCACACATGCCGTTTGTGAAGGATTTATCCTTGTGGGTAATGTGGTACAACAAGTATTTTCTTTCAGTTCAGAATCAACTCCAGATCCTATGGTGGATGCTGAGCCAAAATATATGGGGATAAACTATGGTGAACAAGGATCTTGGGGGGGAGGGGGTTAAGGGATGGCCATATGTCACATGTATACACAGAAAATATCTGATAATACAGTTGCTTTACAGATAAAATTGTAATGTTTTATCTTTAATTTGGCATGTCTTGATTCTCAAAGCTCTACAACTTTGTATTTACACTTAAATCAGTAAATCGAATTATATCTTTAATAGCAATATACCACAACCAGTAAACAAATAATTAAATACATAAGTATATAGTGGAAAGGGATAAAATCAATTTTCATTTTAGGCAAGTCAATACAACAAATTAAAACACTATTTTTTGCATTCTGCTTTTAGGCTACCATCACCTAAAGACTTAAGGGATGCTTTTCTCCCTGATTTTTATGCAGACTTGCATGCACATGTATGAGCACAAACTGTACTGATTCAACAGCTCTGTGGAGAAGGCTTTATAAAAATTATACTAAATTTCAATAAGATCTTATGAAAAGATCCTGATGAGAGAAAGTCTCTGATGTTTGAGCTGCCAATGTAGTAAACTCTTTAAAGTGGTAATGACCTGTTACACAGCAATTAACATTGCATGTTTGTTACCTTGCATCGATCCTTTAAAAGTAGACCATCAGTGACTGACCTAATGCATAGTAATAAGCTGTTATGTTGATAGATCAATAAAGCTAAGTATATTCTTACAGTTTCAAGTCCTTAGTTATAGCATTTTATCAGGCTTCCAGTTTCAGCCAAGTGTCTTAAGATCCCTGTGTGTTACTGTAGTCGGTAGTGCAACTATAACTATCTCTCTGTAATAATCAATTATTTCAAAATATATAGGCATCACAGTCCCTTTAGAAAACTGCACCCCAGCCATTACTACATTAAGAAGTAGTTAGCAATGACAGTGGCACAACAGGTAAGCACTCACCTTTGGTGGAGAATGCTGTGGATTCTATTCCTTTACCAAGTAAATGGATTACTGACACTGCAGTTTAACATAAAGGGAGTGCTATACTCCTAAGTACGCTGTCCTTCAGATGAGATACTAAACTGAGGCCCAGCTGCTTGTGATAGGGTTTGCTACAGTGGATGTAAAAGATCCCATGACATCTATTGAAAAGAGGAGGGGGTCCTTTATTTACATGCTATTGACATGACAAATATTTACATATTTATAGTTTTACAGAGTTCTATACATATTTACAGATTTACAAACTTTTACTCAAGCATTGACTTAATTTCTTCCACATTTTTCTTTGAACTAGACCACCACTTCTTTTTCCATAATTACCATCAGATATTTCTTAATATCACTGATAATATCCATTTTCCATTAAACATAATTTTGTTTAATCTCTCATTGCAGATTACTCACTTTACATAAAATAACTTTTGTCCATTCTTATTTTATATCCTTTATTTCTATTCTTATAATGTTAATATTCAATCATATCCATATTTATATTACTATTTTTAATTCTCCAAATTTTTTTCTTCACATAATTTTTTCCCATAATTACAACCTTAGGCCTCCCCTGAAAAAAAAGCTAATAGCCTAGTGGAACTAACCTGACAAACAAAGGATAAATAAAATAAAAGAATACCCACAGGGATGGACCCTATAAATCCCTGACCAGCATCTTGTCTTTTAGCTGACTTCAGGCAATAATCCACAATGGTCAGCTACACTGTTACATTTTTAAACAAGGTGCACGCTACACAGTAAGAACAAATATACTCCAGGTTGAGCAATACCCAGCAAGCCTACACAGAGCATAGTACCTCACAGAAATGGACCTGGTAAATGTATTTATTTACAATTTGTTGACTTGGTAGATGGGCTGGTCTGCTGACGTTTTCAGCCATGACCCAGGTTTAAAGAGCAGTTAAACAAAACATAATACAATACAGTGGCACAATAAACAAGCAAATCTGAAGATCTTTTCTGTTACCCGAATTCTCATGGTATTACAGGATGAATGAAGAGTCAGTAAAGGTAAGCCAATTTCAAGTTTAAGTAGGAAGACACTTTTGGTTATAGCAGACCTGAATTTTGGAGTCAAGAGATGTGATATCTAGCAACAAAGCTTGACCTGAGATAACACCTTGCTGATAATATTAGCTATATGAGATGTAAAGGAAACAGGTAGATCAGGTGTAATGCCCAAGTATTTGCATGCAGAAATTTTGGGGATAACATTATCTTTTGGGTTGTTAAGCAAAATGTAAGTTAAAATTTATGTGCTTTGGGTTGATTCATATAGTATTACATTAGTTTTGCTAAGACTGATTTAATGTTTGTTAGTAAATGACCAAAGACACAGTTTGGAGAGTTTACAGTTGCACTTGTAGATGTATCTGCAAGTTATTAGCTTCAAGGAATAAGGTATCATCTACATATAATATATAATTGAGGGTAGACAGACTTTTTTGAAAGGTTATTTTTTAAACAAGAAACATCTTTATTAAATTATCACTTATGACATAGGCAATCATACATTTATATAAATGAAAACAAACCAGATTGACTTAATCTTAGTTGCAAGCATTATATATCACAAACCATATTGGCATAATTTTAGATGCAAACATTATATATCACTTACAATCTACCCAATTATTGTCAATCAGACATTACATAGCTCATTTAAATCCCGCCTTCTTTTAAACCTCATTCCTCCCCTGCATGCATTGTTCCCACAATTCATATTTTTCTATGTAATTTGTTCCTACCCTTTTCTAAAGATCACAATTCCAGTTCTTTTATCTTTGTTACAATTTTCACTACTTCTAGTACAGTTGGTCTAGACTTTGATTTGTATTTTTTAGGAAATGCTGTTTTGGCAGCCACCATTATTAGACTCAGCAAGGCCTTACTATGTCTAGGCAATTCGGATTCTGTATCACAGCTGAGAAAATCATTTCCCTAAATACACCAATTTGCTCACCCAGTGGTCTGCAGGGAATCTTTAAAATTTGCCAACTCATTACACTCCCAGAAAATATGTTCCCAGTTAACTCTTTCTTATCCATCACACCTCCAACATTTGCTGTTTACCTGGGGAAAAATTCTTTGGAGTCTACTTGGGGTATAAAAATACCTATGTAAACACTTCATATCAAAAATCCTAAATCTTCTAGAGTTTGTTGCATATTTGGGAGACATACATACATATACCCCCCACATTGTTTTTTTCTAAATTGCTTATCCATTCTCTCTCCCCAAACATTTCTTACCTCCTCTGATTGATTCTTATAGTTATCATGCAATATTTTACATGCTCTACTAATTATTCCTTTTTAACAGCAGCTTTTGTTATTTATTCATCTAAACACTATCAGTGCTGGCCTTTCATTTAGGACCCCCTATTTCTTTCTCTTTTTCTATGCTCTGATATCAATCCTTTGTGTTAGATCTCTAATGAAAAAAAATAGAGTAAAAGAAGGCCTAACACAAAGCCCTAAGAACAACAGTGTTAAGGTTGCCATTCTTCAAGCAGTGGCTATAGGAATAGACTTGAAATGTATAGATGTAAGTTAATTTTAAATAAAGTGATGGTGCTGTCTCCAAAGTTATGTTTTTGGAGCAATGTACTTCCGTGGTGGTGCAGCGGTAGCGTTGTTGCCTCACAGCAAGAGGTTCTCCCGTTCGATTCTCGGCTGGAGTTTGGGGAGTGCCTTCTGTGTGGTGTCTGCTTGTCCTCCCCGCGGTTGGGTGGGCATTCGAAAGACATGAGTAAATGGGCGTGCCTTAGTTGAACGTTGAGCTGGCACCTAGGCATTCGTGAAAATCTACTGCCAATCATTAGCGGACCAGAGTTCTGCTGTGGCGACCCCTAAAAGCCGAAAGACAACAACAGCAACAATAATTCATGGATGACAGTGTCAAATGTCTGCGTCATCAAAAAATAACCCTGGTGTAATAAGACCCTAATTTATGTTACAGTAAATGCTGTTGGTTGCAGTCTTCAATGCAATTGTGGTATTATAGGCATTGTAAACTCCATGCTGGTAGTCAGATAGGAGGCCGTAACTTTTAGTGTATTTTAAGCAATTGATTATACAAGAGTTGGCTCAAACATTTTTGTAATTGAGCAGAGGATGGAAGTGAAATAGTCTTTTAAGACCTTAGGAGTGGATACCTTAGGTGACAGAATAATGACAGGGTGCTTAAAGGAAGGAGGAACTATGCCATAAATAAGGAAAATATTAAAATATAGGTGAGTAGTTTGCCAATTTAATCAGCTGCTTTTTTGAGGAATTAGGATGAAATGCACTGAATTGGGTTGAAGAGACATTTAAGCTTTATAATAGTTTCCTTAAGGGAGATTCCAGAGGAAGCAGCACATTCTCCCAAAGGATATAACTGACGAGTGATGTCATTGGAAGGAGAGTGGAATTTACCTGTTACAACTTGAATTAATAAGCTTAAAAAGGATTTCCAGTCCAGAAAAAATGTTCTTTTGTCATTACTGGATTCTGGAGCACGGTTTGAGTTAGTAATGCGTCCTATTAGAAGCCTTACTGCTTTCTAGTGGAGACTACTTCTTTTTGTCATTAAGAACGGAGCTTCAACAGAGTGTCTAGCTTTTCTAGTTGATGTTTCTAAGGGCAAGATATGATTGGTGAAGTTGGCTACCAGATGAGTTCTGTTTACTTACCTTCTAGGCGTAGCCTCTCTTTCATCATAGTAGGTCTATGTTTATCCAGGGGCACAATTATTCTCTGAACCATCTACAGCTTGTTGGGAAGAGATAATCTATGATTTCAGAAAGGATAAGATGTGAAAAGATCCAGGAAGGTGGCAGGTTCAATGATATTGCATGGAGATAGCGGGCATCCTACATTTCTGCTCATGTAATGGTCTATCACTAATTGAGATGGTATTTTGGTGTTTTGAATGATCATAAAGAAATGAATAGACAGTGATTGTTGAAGGTATTTGGGAGTACCTATATTGTGTCAAAGAAATTTTTAACAACTGAAACAATCTTTAAATTCATCTTAAAGGTAAAGCCTGACATAGTCTACATATGCAAGTCTCTGCATTTGCTTTTTTGCATAGCTTTTTCAGTTTCGGTGTTGTATTTTGATGCAGTCTGGTACTACTGCTTGACATTAGATAACAAATTTTCTAATAATGTGTTTAAATATGAGGGTTTATATACTGGAAGGAATTTACATCTCAGCGCCTAGGCTCTGAATACATTTATGACATAAGTGAAAAGTATTTTTACACTGATTTGGGCTTATTTAACTTATATGCTGCAGACCAGTTTTACAAATGCTACCTTTAATGACTTAGTGGCATAAATGAAGATATAGTCATTTATGTAACTGCAGAAAAGAAGTGCTACAGGTATAAAAAAGAGGTATTTTATGCAGAGCTGCACTGAATCATTGTTGGGAAATGAGTGGACGTTACAGAAAGATATTAAAATGCCTTTTTCCCCAAGAAAGAGATGATAGGCAGCATGGTCACTTAGCACTTAACTTTTCTTCTTTACAGTTTCAGTGCTTGGGTTTTATTGTTGATATCTGGTCAACTCCTTGTGTGAAGTTTGCATGTTGTCCCTATCTGTGCATAGATGTACTCCAGGTTATGCTGTTTATTCCCATCATTCACACTGGTTAATCAGCTACTGTGCATTGTAACGTATACTGCTGTTATGAATTTGTGGTCCAGGCATAATGTAAAAGCTTAGAAAACGACCAATTCACTTCTCCACATAACAAATAAGTAAAATTATTTTTTAATTAAAATCAAACAAAATACATTTTCTTTCAAAAGAAGTAGCCTATAGGAAATATATGGAATGGTTTTAAACACAGGGCAGATAGTCTTTTAGGGGAATTTGGAGGTGTATTTGAAAAGATGAGTTATCAAAAGAATATTGACAGTCTGAAGAGAAATACTAATCAAGAATAATTTGTCTGTTTAATCCAACTTGTCCCTCTTTTAGCTGGCTCCTTTGGCACATTCATTACTGCAATAATGGGCACAAGGCCAAGCCTTATAATCATCATCACCAACCCCCTTTTTTCCATTTTCTACATGGGATCAGGGTGTCACCATCTCACTTGATTCAATAGCACTTTCTTACCTTCATTGACAATCATGCCTGACTATTGTAGATCATCCCTTACACAATCCATCCATCTTGTTGCTGGATGCCCCCATTTCCTCCTGCCTTCTTCCTGTCTGTCTCAAATCTTCATCAGATTGTCTTCTGCTTAAACCACAGTAATGTGCTTTCTGGAGCTATTTGGGCTTCTGCTCTGATTGCTGTCATTTCATCTATCCTATAATGTGCATCCTATCACCCTTCTCAAGCTCTTCATCTCCATCACCTGTACCTTCCTCAGCTTCTCTGCCATAACTGCCCAGGTTTCTGCATCATATAGTAATACCAGTTCTACCACTGTTTGTGAACATTTTCAGCTTCCTTGGCATTCTTGTCGCAAACTACCCCTAACACTGTGCCAGTTGTCTGCAACCACTCTTTTTCTAGCTTTGACCTCCTGTTTCAGACTTCTCTTTTCCTCAACAATTCCTCCAGAAGTTTAATGCTGTTAAACTGTTCCACTGTTTTCCTTTTATGTCAATTTTCACTTTTTCTGATTCCCATCATTTGCTCCTATTACCACTGTTTTATCTGTACTTAGCGTCACCCATATGTCTTCAGTTTTACAGTCCTTTCACTTACCATTTCCTTAAGTTCTTGTTCTGAGCCTGCCTGTAATGCCTGCCTATAATGCCATGTCATCTGTATACAGCAGCTTTGTCGATCTGTCCCTTCTGGCCTTTTTGCTAATGTACAGGCAGGATAAGCACTTTCGTCTTGTGTACAAGACTTCATCAGATGCCTTCATATTACATTTCTTAACCATTTATACCTTATTCCATTAAGTCTAATTAAAATTTAAAGACACACAATGCCTTTTAATAAAATTCATATCTAACCACTTATGTAGTTAATATAATATACTCTGTATCCTTAAAAATACTTTAAAATAACCTTTCATAACTATATAGTGGTAAAAAAAAGTAGTACGTACAACATACTTTTATGTATTAGTTAAACTTGTGTAGCTTTAGCTAATAACACTGGTTTAATAGTAATATATTCATCTTGAGGCAATGTTACAACTGCCTCATGTACACAGACAGCCCTCTCCTCCTCCCAACAAATTCCAACACATGTGAGAGATGCAACCATATAGCCAAACTGGAGGCTAAGCTCTCTCAACTCAGTACTGGCATAACCAGTCAGGAGGAGAAGGAAACCATACTCACTACAATTCCAGTCTCACATAGACCTACCACGACAGCAAACCAAACACATAATCACACAAAAACATACTGAGGCTCTAAATAAAGATCTGCCAAGCAGCAGAGACCTCCAAAGCAGACACCCAAGCAGCCGCTACCCCAAAACAAAACACGTGCAACACATATCTCACAAAGCCAGTGTGCCAAACAGTCACAGCCCTTAAGACTAAACAACACACCTGATACACTTGTAATAGGTGACTCTATCGTCAGGCACACTGACGTCCCGCTCACCAGGCTGAACAAAGAGAGGGTCACGGTGAGCAGCCTGTCGGGTGCTAGGATCTGCCACATAACACAAGCACTCAGGTCACTCCAAGGCAAGTACAAATATGACTCAGTCATTGTCCATGCTGGTGTGAATGACCTGAGGCGTACCTCCTGGACTACATGAAAAGAGACATAAAGGAGCTCTCTGAGCATGTAGCCCAGGCCTGACCTTGAGTAGCATCTTACCCTCACCAAGAATGATGCCACAATATGAAGACAAGATAATCAATTTCAACAATTGGCTTAAGTACTGGTGTCATTCAAAGGGGATCCAATGCCTGTCAGCTTGGGATGATATGCTCGACAAGCCACGATGCTTGCACCTGTCACCCTTGGGCATTCGGATATTGGCAAAGGCTCTTGCTACACCCATAGTGCCTTTTTTAGGCAAGGCTCAAAAGACAAACCCACCTCCATAGGTATCACAAGGGATAAGAAACTAAGAGTAATGCTGCCCAACGCCAGAAGTCTAAACCTCAAGATGCACGCACTCTCCTTAGCATGGAGAACATTGATATCTGTGCAGTAACAGAAACCTGGTTCAGGGCTGAGCACCCCAGCACTACCAGGTTATACCTCATACCATGCTTTTCAGCCCCAAAACTTGGACTGAACCACAAAAGGAGTATCGATATTCATCAAAGATACCCACACCTCCAGGTTGGTGGCAAAGCACGAAGCATCAGAGACTATCCATGTGCAACTAACAGTGGGTAAAACTGCCTTCCAGTTTATAGCCTGCTACAGACCACCCTCCCAAACCCAGGAACCCCACTCGGCCTTCCTGAGAACACTGGAAAATATGAAGGTCTCTCCAAACACCATTATATTGGGCGACTTCAACTACCCAAACATAGACTGGGAGCATTACTCTAGCTCCAACACCCTAGCCCAAAGGTTCCTAGAATTTATAAACTCAAATGCTATGGAACAACTTGTTACCACTCCCACAAGAGGGGAAAACATACTGGACCTGATCATCACCAACATGGGGACTCTATGCTCCAGACCAGAAGTGTATCCCTCACTGGTAAGATCAGACCATAAACTAATCTCACTGGATATTCACATCCTGACCCCACCCCTGCCCAGAAAACCACAGTGAAAAACTTCTAAAGCAAATTTTACACTCCTCAAAACTGAGGTGGAATCCTTCAAAGCCCCGGCCTGTGGAAAATACGGCCCAGACCGCAGAATCCTTTATAAACGCATTCTATGAACACCTTCAGGAATGCATGGATCATGCGATCCCAAATAAAACCAAGACCCAATCCTCCAAAGGCAGATGTCCTGTCTGGTGGACCCCAGCCATAAACAAACTATACAATAGAAGGAGGAAGCTACTAAATGATAAAGCAAAATCCCAAAAGGGAAGGCATCACTGATCAGTATTAGCAAAAACTACGGGCACACATAAAATTGTCTAAGGCCAGCTTCGAGAGAAAAATTGCACAGGACACTAAGGATAATCACAAGGCTTTCTTTAGTTATGTTAGGAACCAGGGTGGTAATTCCCAGATATGCTCAGAATTAGTCCAAAATGACAAAAAATACACCAAACCCACAGACATTGCCAACATCCTAGCTGACAGGTTCAGCACAAACCTCCCCCCCCCTCCCCACCAAAAGGGCAAATATCTATCCCAGCAGAGTGCTGCCCCCCTGACATCTCAGATGCTCAGGTAAGAGCCGCCCTCTCCAAAGCAAAAAACACAGCATCAATGGGACCAGATGGTGTCCTGGGCTGCGTCCTACATGAACTCAAAGAAGAGCTAAACCCAAACATAAAACTACTGTTCAATCTCAGCCTTACTACAGGATATGTGCCAAAAGAGTGGCATACAGCAACAGTGGTCCCTCTCCATAAAGGTGGTGCCTCAACGGATCCTGGAAACTATCGCCCCATAAGCCTGACTAGCTTGGTCTGCAAAGCTATGGAAAGGATCATCATGGACCTCATAAATAAAGATATTGGGGACTTACAAACACTGGATCCTACCCAGTTCGGCTTTGTTAAGGGCAGATCCTGCCTCTTAAACCTGGTTGATTTCTTTGAAACAGTCACCAAGGCCATTGACGAGGGAAGGTGGTCCACACAGCCTACCTGGACCTAAAGCCTTCGATACAATACCCCACTGGCATTATAGATAAGCTCACCAGCTTAAATATAAACCCCTATGTCACTAGATGGATTGCAAACTGGCTCAAGGACAGAACCCACATGGTTAGAATTGCTGGAGCCATGTCAGACTCCAAACCAGTTACAAGTGGTGTCCCACAAGGCTCAGTCCTGGGACCTTTCTTGTTCGGTATATATTTCTCGGAGGTACAGGCCAACACGGAAGGACTGTGGCTGACCAAGTTCGCAGATGACTGCAAACTGGGTGCCATAATCGACTCTCCAGCCGACACAAGCATCCTCCAAAAGGGCCTCATAGAAACAGACAACTGGTGCCAGTGCCATGGCCTCAAGCTAAATGCCAAAAGTGTATAGTCATCCCCTTTGGCAAAAACAAAGTGCCCACAAATTACCACATAGGTGGAAATCCATTAAGTACAGAAGAAGTAATTAGGGACCTGGGGACCCAAGTTGATAGCAATCTCTCATTTGACAACCACGTGGCCAAAGTGGTTAGAAAAACATTTTATATAGCCCATCTAATCATGAAGGGATTCACATCTAGATCAGGGAGGTCATCGTGCCTCTTTACTCATCCCTCATCAGGCCCATAATTGAGTACAATGCCCCTTTGGGATGTACCTTACCAGACACCTGCAGCAACTGGAAAGACCCCAAAAGTACCTCACCAAGAGGATCAAAGGGCTCAAACAGATGCCATATGCTGCCCGGTTAAAGAAACTCCAGCTCTACTCAGTGGCATACCGCCTGTTCAGAGGCGATCTGTGCCTGACGATAAAGCCATGTCCAACCCGAATTAATGGACATGCTGCACCTCAGAAAATCCAAATCCCATCGAGGAGACTTGAACCTCAGCACTGAAATAAATAGGACATGCTGGAGGGACAGATTCATAACCCAGAGGCTCCCTTCACTCTGGAATAAAATCCCAGTCCAGGTTGGGCAGAGTCCCTCATTGACTCTCTTCAAGAGGAATCTTGATGAGTGGATGGGAGATCGTATCACTTCTGTGTCACTGTTAGATAGAGGCACAGTATACTAACCTCGAAAAAGGGCATAGCAAAATAAATTTAAAATGGGTGGCGAAAGCCAAACACATTCTGGCTAGGCTTATAAATGCCCTAGGGCAGATAGCCTAGTATGAACCTATGAACCTATGAACCTATTTAAGCCTGGAAAAATATTAGATTTTAGCCTTAGCTGCCACTTTAACTCTTTATTTAACAATACATTTTTAACATCTCCCCCTCTAGGATTCATTTTAAGAGATGTTAAAAATTTATTGTTATTGTTATTAGCTAAAGCTACACATCTGATGAAGTCTTGAACACAAGACAAAAGCACTTATCTTGCCTGTGAATAAAGTCTTTTGCTACCATCTGTGGATTTGGACCTCTGTTTTGTGGTTCTTTGAGTTTCTACAATTACACCGTTTTGCTGGTTTCAAGCTTTTTGCTAATGTAGTCCATCACCAGTATGAACAGAGCTGAAATCTGATGCATACCCACTCGCACTGGGAACCCCTCTGTGAGTCAGAGCATGGTTAGCACTTGTGTCATTGGGTCCTTGTATGGTCCTTGTACATAGCCTGCACTAATTCTGCCAATGTTTCTGGGACTTGAAACCATCATGGAATTGCTCAGATCTTCTCAGGACCTTGTCATATGCTTTATCCAAATCTAGGAATGCCCAGATTGACTCTTACCTCATCTCTAGCTCCTTCTCAACTATATAGCTCATTGCAAACATATGGTTGGTTGTGCTGCATCCCAATCTGAATCTGAACTGCTCATCTGTATTTTACTTTTTATTACTGTGTGAATTTGTTTATTAATAACCCTCTCCGGATCTTTCATGCAGTGTAGCAGGAGTTTGACACCACTATACTGTCCACAGTTGTGAATATTCCCTTTGCTGTTGTACACTGGCACTAGAATTCATATTCTCCAGTTATATGGGATGCGCCTTTCACTCTGTATTGCTATGAGTACCCTCTGAAGATTTACCCCCTAACTAATGCGACATTTTGATGATATGTCTTGTATGGTCATCATCGGAGCCTGCTGCTCCCCTTGGCTTCATTTTCTTGTTCTTGCTTCCTCTAGGGTGGGCTCCTTTTCTTTCATCACAGGCTATGGTGGGGCAGTACAGTTTCTGTTTTTTTTTTTTCATTTAGAAACTGATGAAAGCATTCCTTCCATTTTCTTTTGATATGCTGCGGGCTAGTAAACAGGTTTTTACTGACATCCCTTATGAAAGGTGTCTGATGACTATCTTCATTATCTTTTTACATTAACCTTGCAACCTGATAGAGTTTCTTTGTGCCATCTACTAAGTCACTTTCCAGAAGCTGTTAGAGTGCCCCTGATGCCTTGCTCTTTGCTGTTGCAAATGCTCTCTTAGCCTCTTTGTTAGCTAACCAGTATTCTTTCTCACCCTGTTTCATCTTTTATATCTCTCACTTTTTCCGACATGCTTTCCTTCTTTGATGACTTGCTGGACTTCTGGATTCCACCACCAGATTATTTCCGTATCTAGCTTGGACATAACTGTTCTGTAGTCCTCACACATGCTGTTTTAAGGTGCTGCCATTGTTATTCTTCTTCGTCTTCTACAATTCCATTAATTTCCTCTTCTTTCTTGGGTGATAGAGCCTGAGAATTTTCTTGGGCTCTTGTGCTTTCTGACAATCAACTTTCAGGTCTTCAGCCTCGTTTCTGTTAACCTTAGAGTCTTCTCTGACCATTACATGTAGCCCTTTTGGTAAATAGTGATTTATGCTGTGGCTGACTGTTTCACTGGGGATCATTTTACAGTTGCTGATTCTACATCATTGCCCTTTCCTCACCAGGAGGACATCTGCCTAAGTTGTATGTTGGCTACTCTTGTAGTTGATTTTGTGACTGTCTGTCTTGCTGACCCATGTGTCGACCCATCATCAAGCCATTTTCCATACTGAATTCTAGAATGGCCTGTCCTTCTTTACTCCCATTGCCCCACCCATGTGGACACAGGCAGTCCTCATATCCTGTTCCGTCTGCCCCAATAAGTGCCTTTAGTTCCCAATTCGCCCATGTTATCAATGTCAGCTGATACTGTCCTGCTATATTTACTAGGTCTTGCAACTGCTGCCTAAATGCACTCTTTCCATAGTATCAGAACCCAGCAGTGGGGCATAGGCTGAGATTATGAATACTGCCCTATCCTTCTGCTGGAGTCAGATTGCTATCACTGATTATGATGACATCCAACACTGTCTTCTGAAGACTCTCCATCACCACAATTCCCACACCATTTCTAGTCTGTCCTCCCCATGAGGATCTCAAGGCAAGTGGCTTTGCTGCACTGCCCTTTTATCTTGTTCCCTCCCATTCATCCTTCTCCATACCATCATGTCATCCACTTTCAAGCTGCATCCTGTCAGTGAGCCTACAGTGAGTATAACAATCCGTAGTTCATGTTTGGGAGGTTGACTGGTTTACATACAGCTTTCACTCATCAGAGCTATCATAGGCAACATAAGCTGGGAAACTGGATACTGGCTAGTCAGTAGCTTATTGACCCAGGGCTGCTGGGCTTTATGGCAGGCATATGTATAAAGAGAGAAACGGCTTCAGGTAAAACCCAGGTGCACAAAACCAGAACTATATATAACCAAAAATACACCGAGGTACCACACAATAGCGTCTTTAATAACACAAAAAAATAAATAAAAAAAGTGTTGAGCGCTTTAGCAAAACTAATTGCTTCATCAGACAAGAAAATAAAACACTCCATTGCTTATATACAGATGGAACCATTGACTCAGTCACTGATGTCATAGATCAATTAAGGCATTAAAGCTATATAAAACTTATAAATATAGAAAAGGCTACGTATAAAGAAAACTGCATATAAAAGACACATATAAAATACTGCATGTAAATGCATATAAAAACTGCATACAAAAACTATATACAAAACTATTGGTAACAGACCTAAGTAATGTGCATAGATATAAACTCCATAAATACTGTACCTATGAAAAACATAGATAAAAATAAAAGGCTAAAAATCTGGATCTAGTCATAAAATCTATCTACAATATGTATGTATAACTAAAAGTAGTCTATGTCACTAAAATATGAATACATATAAATATAAGTGTAATGGGTGTATGAGGTGCCAAAAATTAAACATGCTTGAGGCGTCTTGCTTTCAAGAAAGGAACCAAGGAAGTAGAGCCATTAAGGCCTGGATATTTATCTGCATTCAATTTAATGATCCATCTCTGTTCACAGCTTTCAGTAAAATTTTCTATATCCCCTCCTCTAATGTTTTTCTGTATGCTGTAGCACAAAAACTTAAAAGAATGTGAATTATCTGTATTAATAATATGCATTAGTGGGTTTCTTATTTTTGACATCACAAAGATGTTCTAGAATTCTGTCTTTAAGAAATCTATTCATTTTACCCACATAAAACACCGGACATTTCTGACAAAAACAATAATAGACAACATCAGTGCTCTTGCAATCAGCATAAGTATTAAGCTGTAACTGAAAATGCTTGGTGGGGTGGACATAGGTATTTATACTGTAAATATAGGGGCAGGCACTGCATGACCTGCAAGGAAAAGTGCCCTGACGTGAAGAAGGGATGGCTTTCTTAGGTACATCCTTGTTACATAACTGCTTCTTGAGTGACATATTGTTCTTGAAACTGAATAGTGGATCTTTACAGGTGATAACCTGCAACTGTGGTACCTCTTGTAATAGGTGCCAATATTTCTTAATTACGTCAACATATTGGTTGACGTCACTCGCAAACTGTAACACTACTCTAAATTCATTAAGTGGCCTAGAGTTTATGTTAGATGGATTATTACATGGAACTATTATTTAAGTATTTTAATGTTCTCAAACCCACTATACCTAGAATGTATGGTTTACCTAAGGTACATAAAGACCTGGTCTCACCACCAATGCGTCCCATAGTGTCAGGGGCTGGGTGGTGCACTGAGCCCTTATCCATCTTTGTTGAAGGTACAATACATGGATTATTAGAGAATTGTCATACCATTCTAAGAGATACTAAAATGTTCCTTGAAAGGTTACATAACAGGATGGACACTATTGCCAATGACACTGATTTTGTATTGGTTACAATGGACATTGAGTCATTATTTACCAGTATCCCTAATACTTGGGGTATAGAAATGGTTAGAAATTTCCTGTCAACAAATAGATGTTTTTCAAATAGTAAGATACAACTTATATGTAGTCTCTTAGAAATTATATTAGAGAATAATGTTGTTATGTTTGAAGAGAAATTTTTCCTGCAACAGGTTGGCGTGGCTATGGGCACTCCTTGTGCAAATATAGTCTGCTGGGAAGAAACACATATACTCTCCAGTTTGAATCCTTTCTTACATCAAGTGTTATGGTATGTACGTTTTGTGGATGATGTTTTTATTTTATGGAATGGCAATGGTTTAGACTTTGCATCCTTTGTTGATTATTTGCATACCACCACTGACTTTTTAAAATTCACATACCGGCTATCTGCAGCTGAGATTGATTTTCTTGATGTTCATCTAGCTAAAGCTGAATTCAACTGCTTTAAGAGTAGAATCTTCCACAAACCAACCAGAAAAAACACATACCTACACAAAACTAGTATGCATCCCAGGCACATTCCGAGAAATGTATTAAAAGGGCAAGTTTATAGGACATTAAGATTACATGATGATGATGAGGATGCACTACTAGCATTAAATAATTTAAAATTTGAGTTTATAGCTAGAAGATACCAACCAGATGAAATTGATAAAACTATATCTGATGCATGGCATATGAGATCAACCAAATATAGACCTTATTTTAACAACGAGGTAGTTCCATGTAATAATCCATCTAACATAAACTCTAGGCCACTTAATGAATTTAGAGTAGTGTTACAGTTTGCGAGTGACGTTAACCAATATGTTGACGTAATTAAGAAATATTGGCACCTATTACAAGAGGTACCACAGTTGCAGGTTATCACCTGTAAAGATCCACTATTCAGTTTTAAGAACAATATGTCACTCAAGAAACAGTGATGTAACAAGGATGTACCTAAGAAAGCCATCCCTTCTTCACGTCAGGGCACTTTTCCTTGCAGGTCATGCAGTGCCTGCCCCTATATTTATAGTATAAATACCTATGTCCACCCCACCAAGCATTTTCAGTTACAGGTTAATACTCATGCTGATTGCAAGAGCACTGATGTTGTCTATTATTGTTTTTGTCAGAAATGTCCGGTGTTTTATGTGGGTAAAACGAATAGATTTCTTAAAGACAGAATTCTAGAACATCTTTGTGATGTCAAAAATAAGAAACCCACTAATGCACTCGCCCAGCATATTATTAATACAGATAATTCACATTCTTTTAAGTTTTGTGCTACAAAAACATTAGGGGAGGGGATATAGAAAATGTTACTGAAAGCTGTGAACAGAGATGGATCATTAAATTGAATGCAGATAAAGATCCAGGCCTTAATGGCTCTACTTCCTTGGTTCCTTTCTTGAAAGCAAGACGCCTCAAGCATGTTTAATTTTAGGCACCTCATACACCCATTACACTTATATTTATATTTATTCATACTTTAGTGACATAGACTACTTTTAGTTATACACACATATTGTAGATAGATTTTATGACTAGATCCAGATTTTTAGCCTTTTATTTTTATCTATGTTTTTTATAGCTACAGTATTTATGGAGTTTATATCTATGCACATTACTTAGGTATGTTACCAATAGTTTTGTATATAGTTTTTGTATGCAGTTTCTATATGCAGTTTTTATATGCATTTACATGCAGTATTTTATATGTGTCTTTTATATGCAGTTTTCTTTATACATAGCCTTTTCTATATTTATAAGTTTTATATAGCTTTAATGCCTTAATTGATCTATGACATCAGTGATTGAGTCAATGGTTCCATCTGTATATAAGCAATGGAGTGTTTTATTTTCTTGTCTGATGAAGCAATTAGTTTTGTGAAAGCGCTCGCCACTGTTCTTATTTATTTTTTTGTGTTATTTATGGCAGGCATACTAGCCAATAGGGGCACATGGGCCCCTCCCACCATTAGCAGGGGGTCCCTAGTATTGGCTGGAAATACCATTCCCATTTTTGGTAACATTAACCAATGTGACCAAATCATCAAGAACCCATATCTACATTGTTGAATGGCTAGCTGCAGTCTGTGATCCATGTTCTCCTCTAATAGGATACTGTTCCCCTCTCTAGAGGATACTATGCACCATGATTGATGCCCGAAGTGGTGGTCTATACAACTCCTCCCACAGTAGGCACCATTTAAAGTTTGTGCTGCTGCCCACAGCTCCATTATTGGCTGAGTTTGAGGTGGAAACACCAGGCATGTTTCTGGAAGGTGAGAGGAACCACACAGAAACACAAAGAGAACTTAAAACTTCCACACAGACATTGGCTAGAAGTCATGACTTAATCTTGTGCATGGGAGGCAAAAACCTTCACCAGTATGCCAACTGCATCATGCAAACTACTGCAATATACATTTATTCATATATCTCAGAAAAAAATCCAAAGTAACCACTAATGAACAAAAAATGGCAGACACGGAGCTGAAGAGCAGCTGATGCTGTAAAAACAAGGATGATATCACCAGTAGATTCAAAGTACAAATAACTTATTCCACACAAAGTATATGCACAAGCTTTCATCCCTGCTCAGTCAGGAACTTCTTCAAAGTAATATGCATATATTAACACCAAGCCTCAGATGTGTGAACATTTGATTATTTTGTTTTACCATTCTGCAATTCTGACTGCCAGATTGGCCATATTGTATAAATAATTTATTAACTGTATAGGGCCACTAGGAGCAAATATATATATTTTTTTTCTTCTCAAAGTCAGACTTGAACATTGACTGTATAAAGTGACTAATTTTTAATAATCACAGAGCATTCGGGCCTGAGTTATGGAAATCAAACCTAGGGCAAATGGATACAACATGCTTTTAAAATGCACATTTCCCTAATCTGTACACAGAGTGACAGTTCCTCACCACAGCTTATTACTCTTTAAGAATGTAATAGCTCGCTCGAAATGTACATACCAGAATGCCATTGAAACCTTTACTCATAATTTAACGTGTAGTACACCTGTCTCTAAAGGTATAAGTTCTGAGTTTTAGTCCTAAATATGGGCTGAGGTTATGTTTGACATAATGGTATTTGAATGCAACATACAGGTGAAGGTGATGTAATGAAGTGTGTCATACCTTAGAAGAGGTGTTAAATGGAGTTACTTTTTACCAGTTTTAGAGATGGTGCTGTCCTAGTAGGTTCACAGATGGAAGTAAAACAATTAACGGTATTAGTTGCAAAAGAGAAGGAAAATTTCCCTGGTGCCATAGCCAACACGCATTTACAAAAAAAAAAATTGAAAAATATGATGCATGTAATTTCCAGGGTGCTTGTTGGTGAAGGTGTGCACACTAGCTGCCATCTCACCTTCAGTCATTTCACTAATTTCACTTTGTTTAGGCTTTGTTAGACAAGAAAATGGTATAGAAATAAGACAGCAAACAGTTCTGATTTTAAGATAAAGTGATGGAGATCTTTACTGGGAGTCTCCCACAGCATGAAATATTTCTATCTGGCAATCAAATTGACACTAGAACACAGACCCATTATACATGCCATTCTGGTGTGTAGTACACATCTTACAGAAACATGAAGCATGTTACAGTATTAAAAAGCTTTTTGAAACTGATGTCGACATCTATCCAGTCCTTGTTATTGGTTTATTCCATCCCTGACATGATCAGCTTAGTTCATCAAGACATTGATCCTGTTCTTATCATTGTGTCTGTGTGCCTCTGCAGGACCTTCTACGGCTCTGCACTGCTCAGTACCATATCTATGCCCTGGACATGAATCCCTTCTTACACAAATCAGCAACACTGCATATTTCCAGCCCACCAGTAGCACCAGTGGGAGAAGGACTTAAAAAATGATTATGAGAAATGTTTCTGCAGACTTTCTCACCTACCATTACCTTGCCCTTGTCATGTAGCTGACATACAGTATTACTTGGCCATCTCTAAATAGTTATGAGGGAGGCTGTGATGTGCACAGGCTTGTTCCTGGCTATTACTGAATGGCAGTGAGTGGTCAGCCCAGTAAAAGCCATGCCAACCATATGGACTGAAATAATGTGGTGTTTATTCACCATCTTATCCATTCTGTCCCAGGCTGTCTCATAAGCACCCTGCATATCACACAGTTCTCTGTTTCTGATGTAGAAAAATCTCCACTCCTACCTTCCATTTAACGTCTGAGTGTACATTTATGAACAGACATAGAGTCAGGTTCTGTGTTTTCACTCTATACATTGGGACTGCGCAATAATTTATTACTTGAAGCAGTTAGTATATTAATTTTCTCAAATTTCCTTCCTCCGGTGCCAGTATTCCCGTAACAGTGAGGTCAGCATTAGAAGTAGTCATTATTATGTCATTCTTTCCTGATTGCTCTCTCATAACCAGCAATTAAATCATATTACAGCCATGGTCCCTGGCAGTCTGCTGCCTTCATTCCATACTTTCTTAATTGCAGAACAGGTTTGTAGTGCCAAGGCACACAGGATTATATTTTGTCACAAACAAAACAATAAATGTAGGTCAGATCCTGAGAACACACCCAAAATGAGCATGCCATTTTACAGTGCTAAAAATGTCTGAAGAACACTTTGTTTTACTAAGTACACAAGGAAGTATTAAACTTTTATTCATTTTGTTGGAAATGAATGAGTCAGTCTGTTTCCCTAGCAGGTGAGATTGAAACACTTTGAGACAGCATACTTTGACAGCATTTCAGTAAATTCAAAGAACAAAAAAGACTCTGTTTTGTGATTGTCTATATGTATTACTGAGCTATTAATTGCTTTGCAGTTATGCTGTCCTGATAAAAATGCAACCCTGTTTTGTGCTTCACCTGCAGAGTTTCTTTTTGCTTGCGTCTTTCAGCTTTTCCTGGTTAGGGGTTGCCACAACGGAACTCCAGTCCGCTAATGATTGGCAGTTGATTTTTACGTACCAGCTTGCCAGGCCTGATGTACAACCTTCAACGAAGGTACGCCCATTCACACATGTCTCCACGCAGAATACGCCCTAGCTGAGAATCGAACCGGACAGCATCTTACTGTGAGGCGACAATGCTACCGCAGCACCACCACCACTTTCTCTCCCAGATGTTTACACTTTGTCAGACATTTTCCTTAAAATATTCTGAGGTTATAGTCTTCACCAGTACTTCGCGTACAGCAGATATGCAACACACTAGTGCCCATATAAAAAGCATTAAAAGCTTAGAATCACACCTTTAGAATGCAGACTTAAAACAGAGGCCGGATATTACAGCATCTCTTGTTTTAATGTGGACACGTTTCTCAGGCAGCGACAGCAGGAGGCAACAGTGGTTTTGGGGGAGGAAAGAACACAAAGCTGCTAGCAGGAATGCACTTCTGGTGGGAAAAAGAATTCTGAACTGGCATGTTGTTTGCAGCTCTTGAAGTAAAAACAGCCCTATGGTGCAAAGTTGAGACTAGCTAATAAGAGGAATGGTGTATTGCGATGAGTATGTGTTAGCCTTTTGAGGCTATTTTACTGCTTCCTGGTGTGAGCTTAGCAAAAAAAAACACAATTACAGAATTAAATAAGAAATGGCTGGGATTGTAAAGGAATAATCTATGCTGAAGCATATGGTGCAATATGGCCTGTATATTATCAGCACAGACAACACCTTATTGTAATGGGAATAGGGTCACTCATACAGAGGATTCAATGTATACATAACAGCTAGACTGGCCTTAAATTGTATAATGCCTTTGGGAGAAACATTTCAGCTGGAAAGTAGTAGGTACTGGTTAAGTGTATCTAGCTGACTTCTTCAGCTGCAAAATAGTACTTAAGTTAGATTTTTCGTAATGCTTGGAATCAGGCTTCTTCATGTTTCAACCTCAACAGTTCTCTGACACAACACACTAAAAGGAACTCTGAATTTTCAAAGACAAACTAGGTTTATGGCCCCAGCACGACAGAAAGTAAGCAGCTTTGAATGACAATACACAGAAAATTAGCTATGAATCCCAACAAAATAATCAGTTTCATAACTCTCATCAGAGAAAAAAGGAAGGGCTACAAATACCTATACTTTGTTATCGAGGCCTTTACTAGAACGAACGAACTAACTAACTAACTAACTAACTAACTAACTAACTAACTAAACTAACTAACTAGCTAACTAACATGAAATGGCTAAAAAATACAGAGCCATTCAGACAAAACTTTAAAAAAAGGATTGTAATGTTACATACTATCCCAGCATGGTGTTCAATGATGGAGCTGAAAATCACAGGCTGGGAGAAATAACTATGCCATGCTTTGTCTACATGTGACAGTGTGGGTCTCATTTAATAGGGTGGAAACTAAACTCTAGTAAGAGGAAATGCTGTGATCAGGATGTAGTCCTTTAGGATGGTGTTCTGATCAGGGTGTAGTCCTTTAGGATGTTGTTCCTGGTTGCACTTTTTGTTAAACCACATGACCAGTCTATCACAACTGTCCACATGGTGATGTGATTTAACGAATACATGACCTGTGCAGGTAGCAGTCGAGTCCAGTCTTGGATGCAGGTCCTTTTTCAGCGGATGCCCGAGGAGAAAATCTCCACATCATGTACATGATAAATAGCGATATAAAGTTGCAGCAATAGTAAACATTACAGGTTGTTGGCTTTAATACAATAACAAGATAGATTATCAACAGTATATACAGTAAATGTTGCAAGTTAAGATAGTTTCCTGTCATTTATAATATTAGTAACAAAGTTGTCAGACAAGATTTAAAGTATGTAAAGACAACTATCTAATTCTGACTGTGGTTAGTAGTGGCGGTAGTATCGTTATATTAAGAGTCTAGGTGGGAGGTAAGGGGGGGTGTTAGTCTGGATTAGAACAAAAAGTTTTAACATTTTAGTACAATTAAACAAACCCAGAGTCTTAAAGCTGTATAACTGAGTGCCTGCACAAGAAACGTCCGCCAATGTTCTGTATGTTTTGTTTGCTCATCTGAGAGTGCCAGAAAGTAGTTTAGAAGAGTTTTATGCTTGTGCCATGGCATTCTTCAGGTTTATAAGTAGAGGAAAATAACTGAGATGGAGTATCTGAGATATTTAGACATTCCAAAAGTTCTTGGCATGCATTGCCAGCCTCCACAGAAGACAACTTCAGCATTTCTGCAATTCACTTCACCATTTGTAGTAAGTCATTCTACAGAGTCAGACAGTGACACTGGTACTGTTCTCTATAAAATAAGTGCATATTAATGGTGCAGAAATGTGTGTGGGGGCAGGGGATATCTGACTTGCTGTTCGATTTTCTTGATCTAATGAGAATCCTTCACTGTCATCCTATACTGATGATTAAAAATGACAGCTTCACATCTGAATTATGACACTACAGTTATTGCTACTTTCCAATAACCTAAATAAATTTCAAGAGACCACTGACAGCACCTAATGTGGCACACATAGGTACAGTAATTGGGCTAATAGGAGTTGCTGACCCCAAGATGAAAAACAATTGTCAGGAGATACACTATGATCTTGGCTAGCTTTGAAAATTATGGTGACTAACACTCATTGCAGGGATGTTGTATGTGTGATAAGGGATGAAATATCTTAGGTCATGGAAGGTTACCAACCTGGTAACAAACTTCCCAGCATTTGTTGCTAGGTTAGGTTGCTTGAATTAGTCAGGGCAATTTGATGGTGGCAAAAATGACCAAAAAAACTTTGGAGACTAATGTTAAAAGACGTATGTTATTTCTGGTCCTGATATTTGCACAAGAAGCCAAGACTAGTAATGAAAGTCCTGACATGGTATTTGAACAAGACTTTACTATGATATGAGTATACCCCAAAAGTTCTAGAAGGACTATTGTATTTACAGATAAGAATAAGAGCTCTCAAATGATACACTGGGTAGGAAAAAGTTGATCTCGCACTCACGGAACATTTTTTTATTCTTTATTATTTATTTGTCTTTTTGCTGACTAGGAAAGTCTGACCGGTAAGTTCCATTTTCAGTGGAGGCCCACGGAGAAAACCTCCAGCAAAAATTGCATTTGCAATGAGTTGATAAAGAGTAAAACAACTGGCACATTAAAATATATCCAGTAAGTTATACTTACAGCAATGAGATATATATTTTACATTAAATTTATATCTTATTGCTGTAAATATAACAGCAATGAGATATATATTTTACAGTAAGTTATCTGTTATAGATACATTATGTGCATTGATCTGTGACATCATTACTTCAGCATTTGTCATTTATACTTACAATATCCTGTGAGTTTCACAAATGCAGATAAATTATTGAGTTCTGGTGGTATCATGTTGAAAAAAAGATGAGAAATTAGTTATACAGTATGTAGAAGAAGTGATAAGGCTGATTGTAGAAGGACAGTTTGTGGTGAAAGTAATAGATGGTAGATGTCCAACTGTAGAGGGAATAAATATATTAAGCCACATGAGTTATAGATACAGGCAGTGATTGTCAGAAAAAAAATATGATCAAAGAAGGAAATTCAGTCTTACTCTTAAACTTTATTTATTTTCTTATTTATTTTTGCATCTTTCAGCACACCATAATTGACAAAGAATACATTGTAATAACTGCACTTGAAATAACTTTAATAAGCGGGGAGCTATGAGGTTTGTAGATGCTCTGAGATACATTTTAAAGTTTTTTAAACGACTTTTTCATCAAATGATTGCTTGAACGAAAACCATGATTAAGGAAGGAAATTCAATCTTATCTGACCAAGACTACCCTGTAATAAATAAATAAAGCTGCATTTCTTGGAGATGCTAGGCATTCAGAAGCCATGGAGGTATAGATACTTTAAGGTACATTTTAGAGCTTTTTTCCCCAACCCTTTTATTCAATGATGTCCTGAAAAAATAATGCACATGTAAAAAAAATTCAATCCTAATTTTTCACTTCAAGGAAGAAATAAGTTGCATTCAAAGCTGACCAAACACTATTTCATAATAAAGACCAATGCTTGTGAGGATACATATATCATATCTGGGAATAGTACCTGCTCCCTCAGATAGGTAGTCACTTTCTGTCTATCCCCTCCTGATTTTAAGTTAGGACTGGTAAAATGGTTAAGGTTTTTTTTTATCTTATACATTCAAGGTGCAGGGTTTGATTCTTACCTTTGCGGAAATTGGCATGTTTAAAATTCCCTGTAAGAGTATCCTGCCTTGTATTACCTATGAAACTATGTGCATTCTTTACTAAAGAAAAGAAGTAATAGACCTTACCTTTAAGGGTTTGAACTTGGCAAAATGTTTACCTCATTTACAAAAAGTATAGAGTGGACCACAAGGGCAGATAGCCCAGTACTTACCTATGAACCTACTAAAATTAAGGCAAAACTGCCCACAGTCATATTTCAAGTGGCTGTCATACTTATATACAGCATGCCTCCACATTCCTTACCCCCAAAAGACAATTATGTTCAGTGTACCCTTCTGATGTCAGACTGGGACAAAACTGAAAATAAAAACAACATATTTGGTGTCAGACATATATAAACAACATACTTATTTACTTGTCCTGAAAAGATAACCAACTGTATATGCATCAGATTTCTTTGTGGAAAATAAAAAAAAATAATAATGATTACAATAATATTTCCAACTTGCTACTACTAGAGACAGCACAGTGCATCTATAAAAGCTATAGTGACCCTTTGTACAGTCCTCTGAAACTGAAGTGAGAAAAGTTAAAGAAATAATGACCACACTGTTCCCTGCCCGACACAAGATTTAGTGACTTCTGAGGTTTGGGAGGGATGTTAGTGAAATAATGACATTGCCCCTAGCCTCACACACAAGTTCAGAGACCGTCTGTGTACACCTATGAGAACGGCTTATTTGAGACTAGGAGGGGTTTGTGGCAAAGGTGATTACTAAGCCCAAGTCAAAATCCACTTATACAGCCTTCATGTATGGCAGCCACCAGCCATCAGAAGTTCTGAAGGTCTGGTAATTCTGTGATACAGTTGTCCCTTATTTTTTTTTCAGAAATGATTGTTAAACTGAGTGGGTGACAACAGGGTGAGTTACTTTCATCCAGAGAACCCTCACCTGACAGTTCTAGCCACTTCTATGTACAGCTCAGACATCTGAGTATGATAAAAGAGGATGGCTGTGTAATGGATTTCACCTTAGTTCCAAACAAACAGTTGCCCGGCATTAAAATATTGCACGTTGCTTCACATAATCACATTAGTCCTGCAAACCAAAATAACAAGCAAGCTGCAGTAGGTAGCTTGTTATTTTCCTCCACAGAAGACAGTCACAGCAATTATACTGATCTGTCTGTGCATATCAATTAAGTAGCCTATCTTACTTCTCACAAATGCACACTAGTCCTGCTAAGCCAGACAGTGACTGTTTTAACTGAGCAACTCTCAAGAGTGGAAGTTACCTTCATCCAGCCCACCCTAACCCCCATCTAGCAGTTATAGTCATGACATCTGTTGGCATGTAATATTACTTCATCTCCACAGTCCAAGCAAACAAGTTATCGTACATTAAAGTATTCCAATCCAGGTTTCTCCACACAAATCAGAATGCCAGATTAATATTGCCAAAAGTATATGTTTGATCGTTGCCAGCATTAAAATAGTAATACTATTATCTCATTGTGATATTCCCATCATCTCATCCATCCAGACAAATCACAAATTCTGAGATATTGCTCAACATCACTGTAAAAATTTAAACAGAACTTCTCTCACTGACACGGCATAATTCCCCTCCTCTTTGTAGAGAATTTTACAGAATGTCCCTGCCTCTGTCCCTTATCCTTCAAAATTCTCTCATATTTGTTCAAATAAAAAACTCCTTTAGGCACCTATATTGAGCATTACAAAGTGTGTACCACCACTTTATTTTCTTATTTATTTTACGTTTGTTTACTGGGGTCTGGGGAAGTCTGACTTTGCACAAGAATCCCATTTTCAGAGGCAAAGGAGAAAAGTTCCAAAATTTACAATTGTACAAGATCTCCAGGTCATTACATTAGTACAAAATCTTCAAAAAATTGTAATAATCAAACATCAACAGTGACAAAAGAAGTAATAGTGGTGTACAGGCTATAATATTACACAGCAGTTGTCCCCTATAAAACATGACATAAAGCTTTAAAACTCAAGTGCAACCACAGAGCCTGTAGGGCCATACTATGAATTTTTTAGATCTAGAGGTTGCTTTGTTTCATTTGGGCCAGAAACATGTATATATCAGGTGTGAACTTCCCTGAATGGAAACTCCACATACTTTTTTGCTCGTGATTAATGTTTGTGTTGTAGTCCCCTATATAGTACTTCACTTTTGCTTTTTGCTCTGCCATGATGAGCAGGAAGAATTGAGTAAATGGGCATCTATTTGTGTACTGTCTGTTAGCAACTACTGACATCAAGTGGCATGTCTGTATTTCTTGGGTTTCTCCATTGTATAATATTTGCCTCAGTGAAAACTTTACAGTTAACATTTTTTTTTATCTCAAAGTATTATAAATGACAATATGTATGAGTGATAGTATTTGGTTACTGTAGAATAAGGAGAGATGGCTCCCTATTGAAATTTCAAGACTTGCTTTGCTGAGTTCCAAGATTTCAAAATAAATAAATAAATAAATAACTAAATAAATAAATAAATAAAAGTCTGAAAATGCAGAAGAAGAGTGAATATTGGATACTGCTCATCTTTTTTAAGTTTGTTTTTTGCAGGGGTAGACCTTCCACACCCCCAAACTTATATATACCAATTATGACATCACCATACCTTAGAGAAAAGGAAATATTCTAAGAAACAACCATCTTGGACTTAATATATGTAATTCTGAATTTTCTGCTATTTGATCTTTGTATCTCAGGATTCAGCAAAGTGGGATCCTGAGATTTCAAATGGTTACCGGAGAGAATGTATTTTAAGACCATATATCTGGCAGTCATTTTTATACTAAGATTGCAAAGGCCTTTGCACACATGCATGCTCCTCACTTCTGTTCTTCAAGGTAATGCATCCTGTCATAGCAAAATAGACTGCTGTACACACACACACACACACACACACACACACACACACACACACACACACACACACACACACACACACACACACACACACACACACACACACACACACACACACACACACACACACACACACACAGTCTCTCTCTCTCTCTCTCTTTCACAAATTTGGATCTAAAATCCTAAAAACATTCTAATATAGAAAGATTCTATAACAAGAAAATTGTATACCATAGATATGCATATAATATAATGGAATATTGATATAACATAGATAGTAGAAAAATACTGTAATATTTCTACAAGCCAATGAGTGAACCACAGAGATAGAAATGTAATACATTCACAATACTATGCATTAATACATAATAGTTCATCAGGTTTAAAATTTATATCAGTTAAAATCCTATGATCAAAATGGCATAATTTCCTGTGCTACCAAGCCTTTAGCACAGGTTTAATAGTAATATATCCGCCATATAAGAAATGCTGTTCTATATCCATTTAGCCCAGGTTTCTTATCAGCACAGAGCAGATTTGTACAGTTATATTCAGCATTCATTGTTTCCATACTGATATTACCACCATTAAGTTTCTTGTGAATTAATTGTAACAGCAACATTAAAATAATGGGAATCGCCCATTTCACTAATATATTTATATAATGAATTGCTGTTGATGTGTCGTCTGATGTTAGATACATGGTTATCCATGTGTTCTTTTAATTTAGAGTTGGGTTTACAAACATAATATGATTTACATTGCTATAAAATACATTTTTAGTGTCACAATCAGCAGTGGTCTTAAAGTCATGTTGTGTAATAGAGGTACAGAACATCTTTCCTGCATTAATCTGCTTCTAAAAATGACATTTAGTAGAAGGAAATGTGACTTAACTGTAATTAAATCTAACATTATTTAGCTTTAGCTTTTATTTGTAACATCATTTACGTTTTAGGTTTTGTGATTTTTTTTTATATTCAAATAAAAATGTATCAGAAATGACAGTCAAGCATTCTGGAAAATATGACGATATCTTTTAATAATGTCCTTCACCATGTTGGTCTGTTTATTATTGGTTTATAAGCTCATAGGTAAGTATCAGGCTAGCTGCCCTTGCAGGCCATTTCAAGCCTATCCAATATGCCTTTTTGTCCCAATCCCCTTCAATAAACACATCACACTGAATGACATTTGACAACCTTTATTAAACTTCCATAAATATAACTTCCATAAACATAACTTATTAACCAACATTTATTAATCACAACTAAACATAGTATAGTTGATTTAATCACAGCATAAACATCCGGGTAATGTTACTCAGGACAGCGTGACTTTGCTCATCCTGACCAGTAAGCAGCGTCCATACCTCCAGTCACTTACTTTACTTATGAAGCAGCATCCCACCACTCACTTCATTTACCATTCATTGAATTACACATCCCACCAAATAAGCAGCGCCCTTGCCTCTGCTCGCTTATTTTACTTACCAAGCAGCATCCCATCACTCACTTCATTTAACATTCATTTAATTACACATCCAACCAAATAAGCAGTGCCCGTGCCTCTGCTTGCTTATTTTATTTACCAAGCAGTGTCCAGCTGCTCCCTTTACTTTTCCAGCTTATTGAAATGAATATCCAACACCAGAGGGGAACAGAAGAGGGCAAGCATGCCCCTCTTCCTCGCCTTATACAGACTGATGAAGTAACCACAACCCCCATTATTCCACCAAACAGAAGGAGAGAGGGTGGGTAACAAGTTTACACCAAAATATGACTCCTTGCCCAGTTACACTTGCATAAGTTCCTTAAGCCCCTCCTTACCCTTACCTCATTTCTTCCCAATCAACCTTCATTCCCATTTTAACCCTTACCTCCCCCTAACCTCTTAACTCCCATTAATATATGTATCTAACTTCCCCCCTTGTCTCTTAACTCCCTTTAATATATTTATCTAACCCCCCCCCACTGAAGATGTCCCTGGACAAATTGGTTTGTTACTAAACCCCATTTGTCCTGGTCCCCTTCAATAAACACATCACACCGAATGACATTTGATGACCTTTATTAAACTTCCATAAACATAACTTATTAACTAAAGTTTATTAATTACAACTGAAACATGGTATAGTTGATTTAATCACAGCATAAACATCCAGGTGATGTTACTCAGGACAGTGTGACTTTGCTCATCCTGACCTAGTAAGCAGCGTCTATACCTCCACTCACTTACTTTACTTATGAAGCGGCATCTCACCACTCACTTCATTTACCATTCATTGAATTACAGATCCCAACAAATAAGCAGCGCCCTTGCCTCTGCTCGCTTATTTTACTTACCACGCAGCATCCCATCACTCACTTCATTTACCATTCATTGAATTACACATCCAACCAAATAAGCAGCGCCCTTGCCTCTGCTCGCTTATTTTACTTACCAAGCAGCATCCGACTGCTCACTTTCCTTTTCCAACTCATTGAAATGAACATCCAACACCAGAGGGAGAACAGAAGAGGGCAAGCCTGCCCCTCTTTTCCTCCCACCAGCCTGACCAGGCTGTTCCCCCCTCTCCTACCAAACTTCCAACAACCTACCCGCTGATTAAAAGGTCTTAATCCAAGCATCATTCGGTGGACTCCATCCTTTCTAACCAAACTAGAGCTGTGTCAACACCTCCCAAAACTGTATCACATAATTATCCAAAGTGGACAATTGTCTAAATGGCTGAAAGAAAACCACGATCCCTCCCCAATGCAAACCAGCCATAACCTCATAATGTAGCATAACCTTTGTATCTTACCTAGCCTCTCACTTATCTAACTACCAGTAGTAGTTTCACAATGATTCCCATGTCATTATCTGCCAAATGCACCACCAAAACACTAAACCCACACCACACAAAACCACACAAGAACAATTGCACCATCATGTCTAACTGCAACCCTGTTTAACTGCCCAATGTGCCTATTAATATTCAGATTGAAACTTTCTTCCAATCAATATAGTGGTAATCTCCCATTACCAACTCCCCAATATAAATATTTAAAGACATCCTAGCATTTTCTGACCAACAAACCACCCTCCAAATGACTGATAGCCCATATCCATATTGATACCTACCCAGTGATCCACCAGAACTCTAGGATGTCCAATGCAGCATGAAATAAGGCCATGTAAATGACATGCCATCATGTGTAACTCTCCAACTGGTGAAAAACCCATCACAGCACCACCATCTGCAAAGAAAAACAAGATGTAAATCATCTGAAATAGAAGTACATTATGACACAACCTGGCCCTCCTCTAAATGCCCTTATTAAATCCACCTTCCCTTACCACATCCAATGCCCTTTTCTTACATGCAAGGACCTATTACTACTTGGGGAAAAAAAATTGTGTACACATCAACTGCAGTATAGGAATGCATGTGCAAGTAGTGTGTGCTCATCTTGCCTGCTCACCTCTGCACTGTGAGGCCGGGCCATAACTGTGCCATTGAATTCCAAAATGGCAAGAAATAATGGCCATCATTCTTCTACCTCCCCAACTGTTGGCCAGTTTCACCATAAATACCTCAACCCACTGAACTCACTCACCCAGGCAGTCAAACTTATAACTCGTGAGACACACTCTCAAAACTCCCCACTAATTTTGTCAGTGGCTTCTGAGCAGGGAGAAATAAGTTTCATATGTAACTCTCAATGACCCCTTCCCCTCCATAATTACTAGTGCTATGAGCATGCATGAATACCAGCACCACAAAGCCTATGAAAATGCTCATACAAAGCAATGCAACCCCAATGTTTTTAAGCCCAACATCTATCCATACAGGGAAAATCCAGATAATTAGAAACATAGCTTCCAACTTCAAACACAAAAGTATGGGCACAGCAAATTGCTTTCACAAACTTACAAAACTGACATAGCAAACAGGCTTTGCACTAGAGGGCGCAAAATCCAGAACTTCAATGCCTGTCATTTCTCCCACTCCATTCATAAAGCTTGCCATCAGCTTGCCATAAAACTGCCAATGTTACCAAAACTACAGTGCAGACTGAAATTCCAGTACTTACATTAGCTCCACCCCCACCGTACTACTCCATAATCAGGACACAAATGCTACATGTTTTAGATCATGAATGTTCCCAATAAGTTTCAATTTCTGTACACCAAAAACTATTCCGTTTACCTATTCCATTTACTCTGACTCCTTCTCCAATCCCAACACCGCATCCAGTATTGCCACCAATTAGAGACTTAGTTATATTTTATTGAGTTAACTAACAATCATTTTAACCTTGATTGGAAAGGAACTTCCCTCATGATGAAATACACCGTCTTTATACCTTCCTGTAGTAGGTGGAACACAAAAATTCCAAATTTTCTTGGGGAGACAAAAATAACTAAATAAATAACTAAATAAATAACCAGATCCCTGGCCACACACCCTCGATCCATCTTTCATAAAATCATGGCTTGCTGGCCAATATTAGCAAGTCATGAAAGACTGAAGGCTGAAAATAAGGAGACATTTGAGATCCAAACAACATATTATAACAACTTTCTAATTCTGAAAGAGCAACATTCAAATTTGTACCCATGTTTGGCCCATATCCACCTATTCATGCTCTGTGTTTCATGATCTGGGAGGACGTGGATGATGCCTGCAACTGGAGCTACATGAGTGACTGCCAACCATACCAACAGGCACCATGTACCTTCCGAAAGGACATAAAGTCTGAAACTTGATCCAACAGTTGAGAGATATGCACAGCAACTATTCCATGACACTCCAACCCTGTTGGCCATTATCCACTGCCATGCCCTTCAGTGAGCCCACACATCTGCAACTCATGACCATGTGGTTGCACCATGGAAAAACCAAGGCTCAGCCTGGACAAGGGGACTATCAGTGAAACTCTTTTTTTTTTTTTTAACACATGTGCTTCACAAATGACCAAGTGAACACCCCCATAAGTCAACCTTGACACTCTGTGAAAGTCCGGACATACACAGCTGTTGGTAAATACCACTCCCCGTCACAAGGGTCCAATACTTGTGCCACTCCACCAAGCACCTCTATGAAGGTTAAATATGACAGAACCCAGAAAGAGACCCAGAAGGGGTAACCACAAGACAGGCTCACAGCAACTCTCCAGCCCATGTGCAAGCCATTGCCCCACAAGGAATCAAAAGCTAGTGGTCTCCAAATTATAATTCCGCTGAATATTACTAGACCTGCAGTGTCATCTACACTATACAACACCCCCTGGACATCGTGTCACAAAGCAAGCCCCTTTGGATATTTTCAGTATAAACAAATGGCATTTATTCTTTGAAAGGATGTGGACAAATCCATATTCTGATAGTTAGTCTGGTGAATGGGACAATCTAGATAAATGCATACTTTTTTTTGAAGCAATAATTGTGTTTGCTACACTGAATTTTTTTTTTAAATGCATTCTTGTGAATATGATGAGCAAATCTGTGGAAAAGCAGATCCCCTCAGCCCTGATGGTGGAACAGAAATACACCAAACATGCAAACCTAACCAGTAGTTAGACTGCACTGCACATGGGCAGTGCACAGCCGTTATTGAATGGATGCTTCTCAGCCCACGAACTGCCACTGCCGACCACTGCTTCTCAACACACCCTTCCCCTCTAAGCCAAGAAAGGAAAGCAAGCTGATAATGGGTGACTACCAGGGAAGCAACCTAATCACTACCCAAACTACCAAATGGGAAAATTAGTTTAAGCACAGCAGGAAATCCTTTCCTGAACAATGCTATGTATCACAGAAGCCCCAACCCCAACCCAGCCATATAGAAGGACAAGGAAGTAAGGCCCTAAACCAACACAACACGCTCAGCCATTCATGGGGCACCATAAACTAAAACTGAACACCAACGATTATACAAGCAGCTATCATCAGCCTACCTAAAATGACCCTGCCAAGATTGCACTGTATGGAATCTGAAACAATTAAATGACTATATGATCAACAACCCCTGCAAAATCCCCTGCCGAGCAACATATCAGCAGCTAATTACTAACAAGCACCTCAGCCTGACCATACCTGCATTATAGTTACAGCAGGGGAAAAAGAAAATACACCATTGAAACTCCTGAACTAACATAAACCCACCCAAGCAATAATAACTTGAAGGTCTACCTCTTCCTGAGTATCTACTGGTTGTCATGGACATAAACTTGCAGCATAGCAACTTCATGCCAAAATGTGACTCCTTACCCAGTTACACTTGCATAAACTCCTTAAGCCCCTCCTTACCATTACCTCATTTCCTCCCAATCAACCCTCATTCCTATTTTAACCCTTACCTCCCCCTACCCTCTTAACTCCCATTAATATATTTATCTAACCTCCCCCCTTCCCTCTTAACTCCCATTAATATATTTATCGAGCCTGCCCTCCCCCCACTGAAGATGTCCCTGGACAAATTGGTTTGTTACCAAACCTCATTTGTGCTTGAATTAACTTAACCTATTTGCTTAGAGATTGGCCTTGTCCATCCCATGGTCGATAATTATATATTACCCCTAATGAGAATACCTGGGATCATACCATATATAATTTATGTATTAGCATTAATGTGACCTGGCCTTTATTCATATTACTGTGATACTTTTCAGGAAAGACGGGTCATCCTTTTCCATTTTGTTCTGAAATCACACATTCCTTTTGCTCTCTAATAAGATATTCATTATAACCTCTCTCCATAAAATCTTTAGATTACTGACATAACTGATTGTCTAAGATACTATGATTAGTATTTAACCTAAATAACCTTACAATTTTCCCTTTTACTATATTCTTAAACATGATAGTCCTGTATAAGTACATATTATTGTTAATGTCCTTTCCATGTATCTATTTTCTTTTATATAGCTATATCTAAAATTCTTTTTGTTCAGTTTAGTGTAATATTGTGAATTTATTAAATTTCTATATGTGGTTCACTCATTGGCTTGTTATCTTTTTATCTTGGAAGTACTAGCAGTTGGATTTATGTGCTGCTATACCCCTGTTTTGTAATCATTGTAATATAGTAAGCATAATAGCTCCTTTGTGGTTTTTCAAATTTATTTTTCACTTTGAGTCTGTTTCAAGAGATGGCACTGTGGTCCCTGAGGGCCAATGTCTGAGAAAGGAGTTTTGAGCAGTCAGAGCCAGCCAGTTTTGTGTTAGAGGCATTAAGTTTCATGATACTTATTCAACCACTTTAAATTTCTGAAATAAACTCTCCTTTTACAATTAGCTCTGGCACGTATTCTGATGAGAAAGATTATAGCTGTTAGACTGTTTAGAATGTGTGGTAGTATGTGTCCATTTATTAGTGTAAAGGGTAACTGTAGTAAACGTTGGCCTGACTGTAATATAACTGCATCCCATTCCAGTTAGAACTGCCCATTCTGTTGCTTACTACAGACCCTTAATCTGATTTGAGGTCACCGCCCTCAACTGGGTAGAGAAATTAGCAATTGTATAGGAGAATCAAAGTTTGACATTCTTGACTTTCTCAGTTTTGGAGAAATTCAGTGTGCTATTGTAGCTTATGTAAAATGACTCTTAGATGCCTTGTAGGTATGCAGCACATACCAAAGAAAGACCTGATTGTTTACAAGATGTGTGCTTAGTCAAAATAAAGGTGTGTAATTCCTTTTCTTTCTTGAGCATTAGTAAAGGAAGCTTCTTGCAAAGTTTGACGTTCTTGCTTATCAGTTTTGGAGAAATATACTATCCTAGCTGTCTTAACATGCTTCTTAAATGCCTTGTAAATATGGTGCACTTACCAATCAATAATTGCATTATTTGTAAGAGATGTGCTTTTTTCAAAATAAATTATTGCAATACCTTTTGTTGTGCATGGCCTAAGGAAGAATCTTATAAAGTTTAACATTCTTGCCTTCCTCTGTCTTACAGAAATTCTGTGTAGTGTCATGGCTTGCATAGTACCTTTCTAGATGGCTTGGGGTTATATAGCACATGCAAAAGAAAAAATATCTGAGATGTGCTTAGTTGGAAAAAAGGAAAATAATATATTTTGTTAAGCATCACTCAGGGACATTTAATTTTGCAAAACTTTCCATTCTTAACATTCACAGTTTTGAAGAAATTCAGTGTACTATCTCTGCTTTCATAGCATGTTTCTTAGATGTCTTTTGGATATTCTGCACATACAAAATAAGGAAACCATTATTTATAAGATGTGAGCTTAGTCAAAATAAAAATGTAATGTCGTTTGTTAAACATCACTCAAGGAAGCTTCTTGCAAAGCTTGATATTTTTGCATTTCACATTTTTGCTGAAATTCAATGTAGTATCATAGGTCTCACAACAAGTTTCTTAGATGTCTTGCACATAAAAATGAAAAAAAAAATTTGAATAAGAAGTTTGCCTATTCAAAATAAAGGATTGTCATATATTTTACTAAGGATTATCCGAGGCAGTTTCTTACAAGGTTTAACATTTTGTTTTTTATAGTTTTATAGACATTCAGTGTATTATCCTGGTTCTCAGAGCTTGTTTCTCTGATGCGTTGGAGATACGATGCAACTACAGAAAAAAGACCTGATTATTTAGATGCGTGCTTAGTCAACACAAAGAAATGCAATGTGCTTTATTAAGCATCACCCAAGGACATTTTTTGCAGAGTTTGATATTTCTACCTTTTTATAGTTTTGGAGAAATTCAGTATGCTGTCTTAGCTTGCATGGTTTATTTCTTAGGAGCCTTGAAGATATGCATCAAGTACAAAAGAAAGACCTGATTCCTTATAAGAGGTGTGCTTAGTCAAAATAAAGAAATATTATGCTTTTTTCCGCATAACCCAAGGAAGTGCCTTGCAAGGTTTATCATGCTTGCCTTTTACAATTTTGGAGAAATGCAGAAATACATCTTATCTCTTATAGTATGTTTCTTAGATGCCTTGTACACGTAGTGTACATACATAAGAAAGATCCAATCATTTATAAACAGGTGTGCTTAGTCAAAACAAAGGGGTATAATGCTTTTTCGAGTATCACCAAAGGGAGTGGCTTGCAGTTTGACATTGTTGCCTTCACAGATTTGAAGAAATTCACTGCACTATCAGCTCTCATAGTATGCTGCACATATAAAAGAAATACCTAATTGTTTATTAGATGTCTGTTAGACAAAATAAAGGAATGCAGTATCTTTTGTTAAGCATCACACAAAGAGGTGTCTTGCCAAGTTTGATAGTTTTCCTTTCACAGTTTGTTGAAATTCAGTATGCTATTTTAGGTCTCATAAAATGTTTCTTGGGTGCCTTTTAGAAATGCGGAATATGCAAAAGATTGACCTGATTGATTATAAAGGGTATGCTTAGTTAAAACAATAAATATAATGTCCTTTGTAAGGCATCGCATAACAAAGTAAGTGTAACAGCTTATTTCTCATAGCATTTTTTAGATACACTACACTACATATATGTATGCTATACTTAGAAAATGAAAAAAACGATTGTTTACTGGAGATGTGCTTAGTCAAAGTAAAGAAATATTATGCCTTTTGTTAAGCATTATCCAAGAAAGTTTCTTGCAAAATTTGATATTCTTGTCCTTTGTAGTTTTGGAGAAAATGAGTGTACTCTTATGCCTCATAGCATGTTTCTTATAAGCCTTGAAGATATGCTGCACACAGAAAAGAAAGATTTGATTATTTGTAAGAGGTGTACACTGCCAAAATAAAGAAGTGTAATTTTTTTTTATTAAATATCACCCAATGAGGCTTCTCAAAGTTTGATATTCTTTGCCTCCCTGTTTTGGAGAAATTCATTGTACTATCTTTGGTCTCACAGAATATTTCTTAGATGGTTTGTAGAAATGTTTCACATCATAAGAAAATTGTGATTGTTTATAAGAGTTGTGCTTCATCAAAACAAGTAGATGTAATATATTTTGTTGATCATTACCTAAGGAAGTCTCTTGCAAAGTTTGACAGTATTTCTTTTCACAGTTTGAGAGAAATATGGTGCACTATCTTATCTCATATAACATGTCTGTTAGCTGTCGTTTAATAATGATATACATACAAATGAAAGACATGACAGTTTATTACAGGTGTGCTCAGGCAATATTTATTTATTTATTTATTTATATTTGTTTAGCGGGGGTAGTGTACTGATCAATAGTGACCAATTTCAGGCTCAGTCCTGGTGAAATACAAACATTTCAAAAACAAAAAATACTATACACACTGAGCAGAGTAGATGAGAGTTGTTGACCACAACTGTTAGCTGAGATATATAAGTATCCTGTTTTTTTTTTTCCGACAGATTATTGTTTTTAACAATTAATATATAGCACTTTTATTGCCTGCTTTTTAGTCTTTGAGTGTATTTTATTGCTATTAACGAATCTGCACAAGTAACTGATTTGTTTGCAGTTAAAAGCATTCTGTATCTTTACAAATCTTTATCTGTTTAAAAACTTTAATTTGTGGCTTTCTCTAGTGCTTACTGTCTGTAGGCTATTGTTACACTCCTCCCAGTCTAGTGTCATTAGCTCATTCTACCTAATACAGAGAGAACATTGGATAAGGCCTTCTGTTTCTCCTTTTTCTCTTTCAAAACAAAAAACAAAAAAGAAAAACATTTTTTTTTGCCTGAATCTCCTTGTGGTCTGACTGTGCTTCTCAAACATTTTGGAAATATAGAGTATATTTCAGAGCATTTATTATAACTGTAATTGCCTTGATATTGCTACAACTCAAGTGCTCTAGGTTGCACTGCATCGGAAGTGTTTGTGTGTTTTAGCTGCTTTTCTGTATATATAGACTTCTCTGTTTCTTTAACTAAATAAGCTCTGCAAAGTTGTTTTATTGCATTCCTGCCTGTATTTCTGAGATTTTTGCACTTTTAAAGTTTGTTTTTGCTTAGTTTAACTGGTAGGCTACACACTCAAGTGCGCTAGCTGAATTAAAGCATTTACTGTGTTTCTGTACCTAATTTCTGCTACTTTGTAAAGAAAAAAAGAAAAAAACAAAAAAATATCCTTGTTTCCCGTCTTTACTGAACTAGAATAGTCCACTCTTCAGGTATTGCTGATCTCTGGGCTGTGTCATAGTTTCTGTGTTGCCCATATCCTTATTTGGATAGGAGGAAGCTTCTTTGTTCACCAGTGAGAGTGGGGAGCTCTGAGCAGCCTATCTGTCCCATGAGGAGTGGTTCCAGCCCAGTGACTTGTAACTTATTGGCCGTTTTGGGCCATTTCCTATCTCTTTCTAACCCCTTGCTTTAAAGCCAGCTTTAACGCGCTTTTGCGCTTGTAATTTAAAGTTTGTCCTGTTTGTTGCATTTACATGTTGAAGCTACACACTCAAGTGCGCTAGCCTGTGTTACATATTTATTGCATTTTCCTGCTGTTTGTTGCAAAAAAAAAAAAAAAAAAAAAATGATCCTTGTTTCCCGTCTTTCCTGACCTAGAGTAGCCCAATTACAGGGTTTGCTGTATTCTGGACTTTTGGAAAGTTCCTGTGTTGCCCATTTCCTTTCCTGGACAAAGGGAGGCTTCTTTGTTTATCAGTGGCAGTGGGGAGCTTAGAGCAGCCTATCTGTCCCTGGAGGAGTGTTCCCAGCACAAGAATCTGGTAGTCTATTGGCCGTTTTGGGCCAATTTCTAGCTCTTTCAAGTCCCCCTGTATAAAACCCGCTTTGGCATGGTTTTTGCACTTGTTACTACTCAGCCAAGCTCCTCGTGGTCCTGCAGAGTGGTGCTAGCAGCAGAGAGGCTAAATGAGCGACTGCTAACCTGATAAAAGTGTTTTTTTTTTCCTGCTACTACCTGGGCGACTATCCGATCTAGCTAAACTGCAAGTATTTCTGCTTCTTGAACTGTTTTAAACTGTTCAAAGTTGTTTTTGCACCTGCATTTTTAAAGTTTGTCCTGTTTGTTGCATTTACCTGTTGAGGCTACACACTCAAGTGCGCTAGCCTGTATTACATATTTATTGCATTTTCCTGCTGTTTGTTGCAAAAAAGAAAAAAAACAAAAAAAATGATCCTTGTTTCCCGTCTTTCCTGACCTAGAGTAGTCCAAATACAGGCTTTGCTGTATTCTGGACTTTTGGAAAGTTCCTGTGTTGCCCATTTCCTTTCTTGGATAAAGGGAGGCTTTTTTGTTCACCAGTGGCAGTGGGGAGCTTAGAACAGCCTATCTATCCCTGGAGGAGTGTTCCCAGCACAAGAATCTGGTAGTCTATTGGCCATTTTGGGCCAATTTCTAGCTCTTTCAAGTCCCCCTGTATAAAACCCGCTTTGGCACGGCTTTGTGTGATTTTGCGCATCGTGCAGCATCGGGCAGCTCCGCTTAATTGGGTTTAAGCCATTCTTGGCTCCACAAAGTCTGCTATTCACTTTTTCTAGTTCTCATAATAAACACCCTGTTCCTACTCTAAAGCCTGGCACTTTCTCACTAAAGCAATTATATAAGTCAGCACTAAAAAATTAAAAGCACTACACCCTCACAAACTCCCCTTGAGTACCTTGTTCCCCATTGGCCCTTTTTTCAATTATAAAGGAATTCCCAATACTATTCTAGCATGTCCAAAGGTCAGTTGTCAATCTCCTCTCTGGTCCAGCTGGTGAATCTGGGAATCTTGAGGCAATGTTACAACTGCCTCATGTACACAGACAACCCTCTTCTCCTTTTCCCAACAAATTCCAACACATTTGAGAGATGCAACCATATAGCCAAACTGGAGGCTAAGCTCTCTCAACTCAGTACTGGCGTAACCAGTCAGGAAGAGAAGGAAACCGCACTCACTACAATTACAGTCTCACATAGACCTACCATGACAGCAAACCAAACACATAAACACACAAAAACATACTCGGAGGCTCTAAATAAAAATCTGCCTAAGCAACAGAGACCTCCAAAGCAGACATCTAAGCAACCGCTACCCCAAAACAAAACACATGCAACACATAGCTCACAAAGCCAGTGTGCCAAACAGTCACAGCCCTTAAGGCTAAACAACACACCTGATACACTTGTAATAGGTGACTCTATTGTCAGGCACACTGACATCCCACTCACCAGGCTGAACAAGGAGAAGGTCACAATGAGCTGCCTATCGGGCGCTAGGATCCACCACATAACACAAGCACTCAGGTCACTCCAAGGCAAGTACAAATATGACTCAGTCATTGTCCATGCTGATGTGAATGACCTGAGATGTACCTCCCTGGACTACATGAAAAGAGACATAGAGGAGCTCTCTGAGCATGTAGCCCAGTCCGGTATTACCCTGACCTTGAGTAGCATCTTACCCTCACCAAGAATGATGCCACAATATGAAGACAAGATGATCAATTTCAACAATTGGCTTAAGTATTGGTGTCATTCAAAGGGGATCCAATGCCTGTCAGCCTGGGATGACATGCTCGACAAGCCATGATTCTTCGCTAGGGATGGCTTGCACCTGTCACCCCTGGGCTTTCGGATATTGACAAAGGCTCTTGCCACCCCCATAGTGCCTTTTTTAGGCAAGGCTCAAAAGATAAACCCACCTCCATAGGTATCACAAGGGATAAGAAACTAAGAGTAATGCTACTCAATGCCAGAAGTCTAAACCTCAAGATGCACACACTCAAAACTCTCCTTAGCAAGGAGAACATCGATATCTGTGCAGTAACATAAACCTGGTTCAAGGCTTGAGAGAGCACCCCAGCACTACCAGGTTATACCTCATACCATGATTTTCAGCCCCAAAACTTAGACCAAACCACAAAAGGAGGGGGAGTATCAATATTCGTCAAAGATACCCACACCTCCAGGTTGGTGGCACAGCACGAAGCATCAGAGACTATCCATGTGCAACTAACAGTGGGTTAAACTGCCTTCCAGTTTATAGCCTGCTACAGACCACCCTCCCAAACCCAGGAACCCCACTCGGCCTTCCTGAGAACACTGGAAAATATGAAGGTCTCTCCAAACACCATTATATTGGGCGACTTCAACTACCCAAACATAGACTGGGAGCATTACTCTAGCTCCAACACCCTAGTCCAAAGGTTCCTAGAATTTATAAACTCAAATGCTATGGAACAACTTGTTACCACTCCCACAAGAGGGGAAAACATACTGGACCTGATCATCACCAACATGGGGGCTCTATGCTCCAGACCAGAAGTGTATCCCTCACTGGAAAGATCAGACCATAAACTAATCTCACTGGATATTCACATCCTGACCCCACCCCCTGCCCAGAAAACCACAGTGAAAAACTTCTCTAAAGCAAATTTCACACTCCTCAAAACTGAAGTGAAATCCTTCAAAGCCCCCGGGCCTGTGGAAAATACGGCCCAGACTGCAGAATCCTTTATAAACGCATTCTATGAACACATTCAGTAATGCATGGATCATGCAATCCCAAATAAAACCAAGACCCAATCCTCCAAAGGCAGGCGTCCTGTCTGGTGGACCCCAGCCATAAACAAACTATACAATAGAAGGAGGAAACTACTACATGATAGAGCAAAATCCCAAAAAGGGAAGGCATCTCTGATCAGTATTAGCAAAAAACTACGGGCACTCATAAAATCGTCTAAGGCCAGCTTTGAGAGAAAAATTGCACAGGACACTAAGGATAATCACAAGGCTTTCTTTAGTCATGTTATGAACCTGGGTGGGAATTCCCAGATATGCTCAGAATTAGTCCAAAATGACAAAAAATACACCGAACCCACAGACATTGCCAACATCCTAGCTGACAGGTTCAGCACAAACTTCTCCCCCCCTCCCCACCAAAAGGGCAAATATCTATCCCAGCAGACTGCTGCCCCCCTGACATCTCAGATGCTCAGGTAAGAGCTGCCCTCTCCAAAGCAAAAAACACAGCTTCAATGGGACCAGATGGTGTCCCGGGCTGCGTTCTACATGAACTCAAAGAAGAGCTAAACCCAAACATAAAACTACTGTTTAATCTCATCCTTACTACAGGATATGTACCCAAAGAGTGGCGTACAGCAACAGTGGTTCCTCTCCACAAAGGTGGTGCCTCAATGGATCCTGGAAACTATCGCCCCATAAGCCTGACTAGCTTGGTCTGCAAAGCTATGGAAAGGATCATCATGGACCTCATAAATAAAGATATTGGGGACCTACAGACACTGGATCCTACCCAGTTCAGCTTTGTTAAGGGCAGATCCTGCCTCTTAAACCTGGTCGATTTCTTTGAAACAGTCACCAAGGCCATTGACGAGGGGAAGGTGGCCCACACAGCTTACCTGGACCTCGCAAAAGCCTTTGATACAATACCCCACTCGGGCATTATAGATAAGCTCACCAGCTTAAATATAAACCCCTTATGTCACTAAATGGGTTGCAAACTAGCTCAAGGACAGAACCCACATGGTTAGAATTGCTGGAACCATGTCCGACTCCAAACCAGTTACAAGTGGTATCCCACAAGGCTCAGTCCTGGGACCTCTCTTGTTCGTTATATATTTCTCGGAGGTACAGGCCAACACGGAAGGACTGTGGCTGACCAAGTTCACTGATGACTGCAAACTAGGCGCCTCTCCAGCCAACACTACAAAAGGGCCTCATAGAAACAGACAACTGGTGCCAGAGCCATGGCCTCAAGCTAATCGCCAAAAAGTGTATAGTCATCCCCTTTGGCAAAAACAAAGTGCCCACAAATTACCACATAGGTGGTAATCCATTAAGTACGGAAGATGTAATTAGGGACCTGGGGACCCAAGTTGATAGCAATCTCTCATTTGAAAACCACGTGGCCAAAGTGGTTAGAAAAACATTTTATATAGCCCACCTAATAATGAAGGGATTCACATCTAGATCAGGGGAGGTCATTGTGCCTCTTTACTCATCCCTCAAAAGGCCCATAATTGAGTACAATGCCCCTTTTGGGATGTACCTTACCAGACACCTGCAGCAACTGGAAAGACCCCAAAAGTACCTCACCAAGAGGATCAAAGGGCTCAAACAGATGCCATATGCTGCCCGGTTAAAGAAACTCCAGCTCTACTCAGTGGCATACTGCCTGCTCAGAGGCGATCTGTGCCTGACGTATAAAGCCATGTCCAACCCGGAATTAATGGACATGCTGCACCTCAGAAAATCCAAATCCCATCGAGCTACGCGCTTGAGAGACTTGAACCTCAGCACTGAAATAAATAGGACATACTGGAGGGATAGATTCATAACCCAGAGGCTCCCTTCCCTCTGGAATAAAATCCCAGTCCAGGTTAGGCAGAGTCCCTCATTGACTCTCTTCAAGAGGAATCTTGATGAGTGGATGGGAGATCGTAGGTTTACCCTGGGTATCACTTCTGTGTCACTGTTAGACAGAGGCACAGTATACTAACCTCGAAAAAGGGCATAGCAAAATTCATTTAAAATGGGTGGCGAAAGCCAAACACACTCTGGCTAGGCTTATAAATGCCCTAGGGCAGATAGCCTAGTATGAACCTATGAACCTATGAACCTAAATAATAGACTGGTTTAGACTAATTACATAGAATAAAACTGTGCATATACATTCCAGTGAACAAGCCCAGTGAAATGTACAATCAAGCATAGTGCTGTTGTTTGTCTTTCGGCTTTTTCACGGTAAGGGGTCACCACAGCAGAGCTCCGGTCCGCTAATGACTGGCAGTAGATTTTTACGAAACGCCGAGGTGCAAGCTCGCTGCCCAACCTTCAACGAAGGCACGCCCATTTATGCACGCATGTCTTTCGAACGCTACCCAACCGTCCATCTTCAGTGACTCTTGGGAGAGGAGAAGTGACTTAGAAATGAGAACGGTTATGTGATACATCCTGTGTTGAATCAGGAGCATTTGGCTTGGATGACAAAGTGCTTTTTGAGCTGGATTTTGAATCTGGAATAAATTTAATTTCCTTAATGTTGATGGGGAGAGCTTGCCAAAGAGTAGGCCCCTGTGAGGAGAAAAAACGTGAAGTGCTGAGGAGTTTGGTTTTAGGGGTAATGCGAGTTGGTGTGGCTTGTGAGTAGTGTCTCAGGTTGTATGAGGAGTTTTTTTGTGAAGTCTAGCTGCATGGGGAGTAAATGTGTAGAGTTGCAGTAGTTTGTAGAGTTGAGATCTCAAAAACACAGTAGACCTTTGTTTTATGAGTAGCCATTTGGCTTTTTCTAGGGTAATACAGTGATGCTCACAGAGAGGGGAGATTGTAATGAATTGACAGTAGACCTTTGTTTTATGAGTAGCCATTTGGCTTTTTTTATGGTAATACAGTGATGCTCACAGAGAGGGGAGATTGTAATGAATTGACAGATGCTGTTAGAGATAGTCTGGAGTGTGGCAATGTTTTTCTTAGAGGCAGAAGCAAAAATCAGGAACCCATATTCATGGAGGTTATCTCTATAGAATGGTTGTGTAGGTCAAAGACAGGTAAAGAGTCAGGTATTGGTGAGTTTTCTGTGAAGTTTCAGAAAGCATAGTTTTGGTTTTGTTGAAGTTGAGAAGTAGTTTGTGGTGCATGAGCCATTGGTGAAGCTCATGTAAGTCAGACTGGAGTTGACATTGAATGCTAATGTGAGAGTGACCTGATTGGTAAATGACCATGTAATCAGCATAGAGGATAAATGGGAGATGGGGGCAGTCACTAGGAAGCTTGTTAATGAATATGGAGAAGAGGAGGGGGGCAAGAATGGATCCATGTGGTACACATTTAGTGATAGGTGCAAATTCTGATTGGGAGATTTTAACTTCCTGTCAGTGAAGATGTTTTTAAACTCGGGAGGAGCCTCTGGACTGATAGCAATTTCAGTTAATTTGTTTTGGAGAAGATAGAGGTAAATGAGGTCAAATGCCTTTGTCAGATCTATAAGTAGGGCAGCTGTACGGAGACCACTGTCAGAGTTCAGCAGGATGTCATCAGCTAGAGACCAATATGCTGTCATAGTACTTCATCCATAGACTGCAATATTTTTTGTCAAGTATCATGCATGAAAGTGTTTTGCAAAGTTTGATATCTTTGCTTTTCATTTTTTTCAAAATGTAGTGTACTATCTTGTCTCTCATAGCATGCTTCTTAAGATGCCATAAAATTTGACTCATAATGTTGGCAGCTGGGCTGTTTTCTGGTTTATTTAATTTTTTAAGACAAAATAAACTTGTGGCCTACCAAGCCGTGGAACTAGATCACAACTCCCTGCTCATACGCACAGTACCAAATTCCATGGCAACAGCATTGCTGAGTGCTGCTGGCCAGAAAAATGAAAGCAGCCAAGATGACTAATGTTTCTGGCTGGTTACATTTAAAATCTATTCCTGAATTTGGGTGTTTGTCTCTGATTTTTGAGCTATGAACTTACGAGGACAGAAGGGGATTGGAGTGAGCTCACAGCATGATTCTGACACCAGTGAGCAGTGACACTTATTTAGGTAGTCATTTATTCATTTGCTGTTAAGCACACGTCTTAAACGTTCACAGTCATACATCTGACATTAATTGATGGTCGCACGCGCGTGTGTGTATGTGTGTGTGTGTGTGTGTGTGTGTGTGTGTGTGTGTGTGTGTGTGTGTGTGTGTGTGTTCAGAGGGGATAGCTCTCAACTGTCCCGAAGTTAGCCCCATATTTCCAGTAAGTTCCTCATAAAAGTTTTGTTTCTTTTGAAATTCGTGTTGATTTCAGTTGACAAATAATAACTGATTGTGAGTTTCAGACATTACATCCTTCAGAAAATGTTTGATATTACAAAACCTATTACACTAGCAACTTTCTAACTGCTTAAGGGTAATACTTAAAATCTGTTCCTGAGTTTTGATCTTTCTCTCTGATTCTTGAGATAAGAGGTTCAGAGGGTATGGGGGACATTGAAATGATTTGTGCTGTATGATTCTGTCAGTAGTGAGATGAAATGCTTTTCTATGTCATTATGTATTTATTCATTTGATCACAAGCAAACATCTGAAGAATACGTAGCTATTCAAGAGCCTGTGATTTTTGATCAGATTTGTGTGTATATACTGTGTGTGTATATAACCATACACTACAAAGTTTCTAGAATTTTATGTTGAATAGGAAGGATAAGTGTGGAAACATGCAATGTGTTTTGTGCAAAAAATGGAAGAGTTTTATAGACAAATCTTTTGGTCAAGTCAGGTGTCAGCGGAGCTTTGGAGTTTTGCTCTAGCTATTGTATGCAACTTAGATGAGCAAAATAATTATCTTCTTAATGAAAGGAAGAATTGCTTTAAAAATGTCCCAGTTGGGCAAAACAATATTAAGTTATGTGTGCTGTGTGGCTATAAATGCTTGGAGCTCTAGTTCAATTCCGGCTAAGTTGTCTTCCGTGATTGTCTTTATTTATCTGCATTTTAAATGTATGTTTAGGAAAGTTCTACATCTACAACAATATCTTGGAAAAACAAAAATACACTAATTTTATACTAATTTAGCTAACTGAACTATTGTTACAGTTAGCACATATAGCAAGCCATGAAAACAAGCATATAGTTGTTCTTTACAGTGCATTAAGGTAGATCTATGTAGATGTATATCTGTTAGCATCTCAAGAGTCTTAATTTTATAGTTTGTACCTGCCAAGACAGTAAATTTGCATGTATGCACTCCCATCCCCCATGGTGTACATTTATACATACACAAATTTTGAGTGTTATAATTCTGAAACATGATTTTGACTTCTCCTTGCTATGATTTTGAATGTTGCAGAGGTTGTGAGATATGACTATGTAACCAAGGACATTTTTTATCCTGTCTCTATAATTGTGGGCTAGCTAGTTATACAGATGTTGGCACATGCAGTTAAATAACTATACTTGTGTCAAACAGCAGGTGATGGCTACATTTCCTTTGTTAAGGCTTTTGATGTCTCACAAAACAAGATGTGTGGTCTGGACCAGATGGAACTAAAAGACGTAAACCACACAAGAAATGGTTTATCAGACTGCAAAGAAAACATTTACTGTGCATTTCTCTGTCTCTCCTATTTGAAATATTGCAACTGAGGGTGGTGGGTCTCACCAGAATTCTGTATAAAAAGGATATATATACTTGTAAATAAAACTGTTGCTTTAAAATATGACATAACTAGAACTGTTGCTTTAAGACTGTAATTATGTTTTCCATATTAGGTAGATAACCAATTATGCATTTGCCAAACCAAACAAGTTGGCTTCTCATGGAGGGAGAATGGTTGCCTGGGACAGTAGTTCTGGGTGCTTTGCTGCGGTAAGGCAGAATCACTGTGGGTTGTTCTGAGCAGACATAGATATCACTCTGTGAAGGAATCCGAGAGGGGTACAGTATAGAAGAGTAACTGCATGCTATGGATTTTAATTATTATTTCTTGCCAATGCAGAAAAGAATTAGTGGGTAGTTTTGGAAGTAACAGTTATCCTATTTGTAGGGGCTCAAGAACATATGGAAAGAATGTACCATATATGTTTATTTTCTTTTGTTTGTAAAGTTATTCTGGTGCACTCAGTTGTATAAGAAAGAATCTCTACCAATGCTATTTGTTTTGTAATGAACTAACTGCACATTTTTAATCTCTGGCTTTTCAGAGAATAAATATATCACAATATAAACACAATTTATATACACAATCCTTATGAGTGATCAGTAACAGATTTGTCGACCAGTGGATCATCAAGGGAAACTTATTGGTTCTTGATTCAGTAAAATAAATGAACAGACGGATACTGCAATTGCTTCCCTGTAGCACCCATGGTGAGCCCTATTTCAGATTTTCAGTGAAGTGAAGGAACAGGAGTATAATGAACTTCCCCACTGCAGGGCCCATAGCAAAACTCATTCAAGTGTCTCTGAAAAGTGATAAGTCTGATTTTGCTGTACCATGCGTTGATAAAGAGAGATCTGGTGTGTGTATTTGTGAGTGTGTGTGTGTGTGTGTGTGTGTGTGTGTGTGTGTGTGTGTGTGTGTGTGTGTGTGTGTGTGTGTGTGTGTGTGTGTGTGCTTATTCGTAGCTAGTAGGGTATATGAAACATGTTCCAAAGACCTCACCCAAATAAAAGAATGCCTGCATAACAAAAAAAGTGTTACAGTTACTGCAGGGTGTTAAGGTTGTAAGTTGTTAATGAGCTGTTTTCTGTAACCCAGGGTGCAAAGTATGATTCCTTCTACCTTTGTTTCAAACACAGGTGAGGATGACAAGTATTTGTGCTCTGTGAAACTCTCACACAAAAGCACTTAAAATAACAATCCGGTTGTTGGTAACGTCAGCATTACACCCACTACACATAGTATTGACCCAGCACATGGGCTAACATATGCTGAAGCACTTACAGGCAACTCAAAGACTTCCTAGATATACATCTCACAAAAAAAACCTAAACAACCCTAAAAGAACTCCACCATAGCAGCACATACAGAAACACCCTTTGGAGCCTCAACTACAAAGCTCATAAGGCAATCCAGCACACTACCCAATATTTTAGTCATAAAAGACTCTATTATGAGATACAGATGTCATGCCCATCAGGCTGAATAAGGAAAAAATCATGGTCAGTTGTATATCAGTGGCCAGGATCCTCCAATTCACATACACTCAAGTTATTAAAACACAGGTACCAGTATGACTCAGCCATAGTCCATGTGGTTGTGAATGACATGAGAGAGATATTATGGACCTCTCAGACTGTGTCCCAGGCTGATATGTACCTATCTTTGAGCAGCATTCTACCTTCACCAAGGATGATGCCACAATATGAACAAAAGATGATTGACTTCAGTGATTGGTTTAGCTTCTGGTGCCATTCCAAGGAGTACAATTTTTTTCAGAGGGAGTACAATTTTTGTCAGCATGGGAGGATATGCTTAACTGACCACTGCTTTGCCAAGGATGGTCTGCACCTGTCACCTCTAGGCTTTTGAATATTGGTTAAAACATTGTCCTCCCCCATAGTGCTTTTTTAGGCAATGCCAAGCCGATAAACCTTCTGACATAGCAAAAACAACCCAAGGGAATCTAAAAGCTCTACTGCTTAAGGGAAGGAGCCTAAAAAAGAAACTCCACTCCCTCCTTCACCTTGGAGAATGTGGACATCTGCTCAGTTACTGATGCATGGTTTAAAGCTGCAAAGAGCACCCCAGCAGTGCAGAGCTACAATGCCTTCTACACATTCAGGACAGCTACCACACAGCCAGGGACCAAAGGTGGAGATGTCTTAGTATATATCAACAGCAAACTCACCTCCATACTAATTAAACTGGATGACGAGCTTGTGCTTCTCCATGTTCAGATTTCCATAGGTAAAGTCCCATATTATATCCTTGCAAGATGTAGTTCACCATCTATGACTCAAGAAACCCCTAACTCATACTTGGACTTACAACAGGCCCTCACCATTTAACCCAATACCATATTCATGGAAATTTCAACTACCTCACTCTAAACTGGGATACTTACATGATGCCAAACTTACAGGCTTAGAGATTTCTGGACTTTGTAAACACTAACACCTTGGACCAGATAGTACATACATCTACTACGGGTGCAAACATAATCGACCTGGAACTCACAAATGGGGGAAAATGCTGTACCTTCCTAGACTAGTGTCCTCTCTGGTAAGGTCAGACAACAAAGTTATCTCCTTTGTAATAAAATCATTTCTGTGACCCCAGCTAACCCTTTAAAATGTATGATCTTTCTAAGGCAAACTTCCTTCTACTAAGTGATAATCTGTCAAAATTTCAAGCCCCACCCTACCCCAGACCTGCAAAAGACAGTTTCCTATGCAGAATTGTTCACAGAAACCCTATACAATTATTTTAATAAAAGCATATAGACAGCTGTGCCTACTAGAAATGAGGAACTAACTCAAAAAAAAAAAAAAAAACAGCATGGTGGAATCCAAACATAAATAGGTTGTACAACAAAAGAAAAAAGGTCATAACCAAGATTAAGAAGTGCTATGCTCAGCATAATAAAATAACTCAAATTAAGTCTACTAAAGCAAATTTGAAAAAATGCAAGGCTTTTCTTGCTATGTCCAAAACCTCAAAGGCAGCACACAGCAGTGTGCATAGCTGATTATAAATGGACCCAACTACACGAAGTCAGAAGATATAGCAAATCTGCTGGCCAACAAAATCAGCTCCAGTTTTACCCCCTCTCTCCCTGACCACCCCCCAGGAAATGACCATCAATCCCCCTCCCACTATCACTAGGGAGTAGGTCCTAGATGTGCTAGATGTGCTGTCTAAGGCCAAAAACACTGCATTGATGGACCTAAAAAACATCCCAGGATGCCTTCTAAGCAGCCTGAAACATGACCTATCAGGGCCATCAGAGTCATTGTTAAACCATAGCCTCCAGACAGGCTTTGTGCCACATGAATGGAGAACTGCAATGGTTATCCCTCTGCAAAAGGATGGGCCATTAATGGACTCCAGGAACTACAGACTCATAAGTCCAACTAGTCTCATATGCAAAGCCATGGAAAGAATTATTATGGAAATGGTTAATAAGGACATAGAAAACCTACAAACATTGGATCCAGCCCAGTTTGGTTTCATCAAGGGAAGATCATGCGTACTCAACTTGGTGGACTTCTTTGAGAAGTTCACCAAGACAATTTATAATGGCAAATAATGCATACTGTCTTCCTTGACCTTGCTAAGGCATTTGATAGAGTACTCCACTCCGGCATTGTAAATAAACTCATGGATATAGGCATAAACTCCTATGTTATGTGCTGGATAGCCAGATGGATCTCAGATAGGACCCAGGAAGTTAGGATAGGGAGACCACTCTACAAACAGGCAGGTCAATAGTAGAGTCCCTCAGTGCTCTCTGCAGGGTTTACTCCTTTTTGGCATCTACGTCTTGGAAGCCAAGGCCAATATTAAGGGCCTCGTGCTGACAAAGTTTGCAGATGATTGCAAACTAGAAGCAGTCATAGAATCCCTGCAAAACCCTAGCATTCTACAGGTAGGACTCAGACAAACAAATGACTTATGACAAAGTCACAGCTTAAAATGCAATGCCAAGAAATGCATAGTAGTACCTTTGGGAGGCCAGTCATCCTAGGAAATTGCATCATCAGTAACACACCCTATCATTAAAACCTGTAGTCAAGGATTTGGGTATATATGTAGATTGTAACCTGGATTCTGACCACCATGTGTCTAAGTTGGTAAGGAAATCATTCTATATCGCTCAGCTTATAAGTAAGGGCATGGCATCTAGGTCCAAGAAAGTCATCATTCAACTGTATTCAGTCCTCATACGGCCAGTCACTGAGTACAATGTCCCCTTTAGTATGTATCTGACCAAGCACTTGCAACAACTGGAACGTTCACAAAGGTTCCTCACAAAAAGAATACAGGGCGTAAATAGCATTTCCTATGCAGATCACCTCAAAGCTTTTTCTCTATACTCTGTTTCCTACAGACTGTTGAGAGGTGGTCTATGCCTTGTATACAAGGCATTCTTGGATCCCACTCTAATGGACCTTTTACATATCCACAAAACAAATAACATCAGAATTACTCGATCTATAGATTTAAACTTTGCTTGCAATATAAATAGGACATGTTGTTGGGATAGTTATGTGTATCAGAGAATTCTCCTACTCTGGAACAGGCTTCCCATCCAAGTGAAGCAGAGCTCTTCCCTAACCCTTTTCAAGAGAAACATGGACCAGAGGATGGGAAATTGGAAATACACCCCCAAGTCTAGCACCTGTTTCTGTGATGGACAGAGGCAGCCTATAAATCTTTTTCTAGCTTACACATCTCCCTTAAAGCAATCTCTAAATCACATTAACTTGTGGGATACAGTTGGCATGCTTGGTTAGGCTTATAAAGGCCACAGTGGTTATTAACTTACTACACACCTATGAACCTATTTTCCTAATGTGTGATTCTCAACAAGTTACTTAGCCAGACAGTACTATCAGGTTGTCCCTGAAATGGGACACTTGCATCCAATGGGAATAGCCAGTCAACAAACATATAAAGTTAAATAAAGAACATTATGGAAATGTTAAAGTGCTGTCATACACAGTTCATGTACAGAATGTGCATAACAGCTTCTTGTAAAATTTATTTCAGAGTTCCCACCACATCAGAATGTGTGAGCAAGCTGTGATTCTGTCATAATTAAAATCAATCAGTATTAGAGAACTGACTCTGGATAACATCTGGAGAATCAAGTAGACCAAAGTCTGATCTCAAGATGGAGTCAGAAGGCAAAAGTAGATAGAAAATACACACGCAGCTTCATCAGAACAATGCATGATAAGCATAAGTGGATCTGTGGATGTGAAGAAACAAAACAGCTTGCACTGACTTCCATGCATTATGTTTGATGGAGAGGATGCTTGTATTTCAAAGGGTATTAATGACCTGAAGAGAATGACAGAAAAGGTGAGAAAACGCGAATAATGTATAAGATATCCTGACAACCAAATAAGTCTAGGAATGTTGGGAACTGTAGACATTATGTCTCAGTTAAGTACTGGATAACAGTTATCTGAAGAAAGACACAACAAAAAAGTAGAACAAAACAGTTGTTTTGTCCCTTTTAATTAACTGCATTAAACTATGTGCTGTAGAAGCTCATAGGCCATGATTTATCTGAAGACTCAATGAGTGCTGGAATGTTCTACAGACTAATAGAATTAATTTACAGAATTGATCATCTATTGACAGGATGCATATAGATTGCAGCTGTTTTTAAAGGAACATCAAACAAAATCAGTATTGCAAGATTTGTAGCATTATTTGCATTTGAAACAAATGATGTTTCAAGGATATGGAACATTGGCATTGAGGTGATGAGCAGGATTTTGGGGATATTTTATACAACCTGGATAGACCATAGAGCATATTGTCAGTATTGTGTGTGAAAAGTTGCCTGAAATAATGGGAAACCAGCATAAAAAAGTAATAGCTCAGAGTTACAGAGGTGTGACTACTATGAGTGACATAAAGCATGCAGTCCAGACAATCATAAGATGGAATTTACATATTCTAGCTATGTGCATTGCTACATGCACCAACTTAATCTGGTGATGCAAACAGCCTCATCACAAAATACTATAGCAAGGACATTTTTTTTAACCATTGCTGGAATTCTAGCCTTTTCCTGTGATCGGTTTGGCTTCAAACTAATTTGGACAGTATAGTAGCATGATGCATGCCATCACTGCTGGAGTATGGTAGAATTTCAATATCTGCACTATGAATGCAGTGAATGAAAACGTGGGCTTGCTGAATGAGTGTTTGATCATTTCAACAGATGTCCTACATCTGCAAAAGTGCAAGAAGCACATGGACTAAAGAAATCCCTCAAAGACAATGAATTTAAATTTTGGCTGGCTGTTTTCCATCATATTATGCACCCATATTGAGACTGTAAATGCACAGCTTCAGTGTCTTACTACTAATGTAACAAAAGTTGAAATGGATATAACCACATTATTAAATGCCATGGACAATTTCAAAACAGATATTTGGAGAACTGTACAAGAGGAACTACGCACAGAGGACATTCTCACTGAGTTATTGACTTGTTTGTCAGAACAATGGCAGATAAATGAACTTTGTTTTTGGGTACTATACTTGAAAAAATTCCATAGAAGTTCAGAAGCACAGAAGCATTTATTTGTTGCTAGAGTAGAAGCATGTCTTTGGCACCAGAGATTGTTATTGTGATAATTTCATCAGGAAACCTGGAATTATGCCCACAAGAAAAATCCAAATCCATTATGAAATGGTGGTTGAATGTTTCAGACCACAGTGTATCTTCATGAGCAGTGACAGAATAAGAGGTGATTTTTGCAGCATATCATATAGGTAAGTACTCCAACATGTAAGTATAGGTTAGCTTGAATAATGTATTCTGTCTTAAAACAGATATAACTGTGATAAATTGTACTGACTCTAAGATCCCACTGTCTCACACAAACAGTGATGTATTAAATGGCCACTGTTTCTTAGAACTGCAGTGATCATGAACTGAAAGTAATAATTAGAGGCAACACAGGGGAATTGCATCATTTGTTTACTTTTAATTTGTTGTCTTATGAAATACCTACTTTACCTAATGGTACAGCACACGCTTATATCACATGTGTAGTCAAGTGACTAGTTTTGCGCTTTTGTGCTTCATTGTATTGAGTTTTGTGGTATTATATTGGAACCCATTCAACCACCTCATAAGCCTGATATGACTTTTTTCTCAAATATACTCTGACATACATTTGGAATACTGCTGATGGTTGACTGTTGAACATGTGCAATTGTGTATTACCAATTATTTATGTAAAATGGTTACCATGGTTAATGTTGACCTAATACAATATAGCCCACCCATTTCAACCAGCCTCATCCATTCACTTGCTTCCTGTAGTACCCTAGTGGTCACTGGATGCCTTGTGCATACCTATGCTACGCATACAAATGAAAGACCTGATTATTTATAAGAGGTATGCCTCCTGAATTTAAAAGAATCATTGTTTTATTTAATCTTTCAACTTGTGCATACATATATCTGAAGAACAGACAGACAAGGAACTTGTACTTTAAAAAACTTATACCACACACTACATCCCGAAGCACTTCAGCACTGCAGTCCTGACTACAAAAGCAGTATCAAAATTAATTTCTGTACTGGTGGGCAGGCATGCTAGAACAGAAATGAATACCAGGACTTCACTACTGATCAATTGCATCTCCTGATCTCATCCCATAACACCTTGTGCCTCAGATGGCTGCCCCTTTCACCCCAACCTACATATGCTACCGAGTGCCTGACATGGATTTCTGTTGCATGGCATTAGAACGTAACCTTGTCCTCAGCATTCTGCTGATAATGGGTCCTATGACAGCATTTTTCATGGCTGCCCCCTAGTACCCTTTAAAGTTTTTCCTTGAGGGTGTTGAAGTGTCTGTTTCCCAACAGCACTGCCTTTTTCTTATTGCATTGCCTTGCCGTTATTGGGCTGTGCATCTCTGACTTTCATGCTGCATTAGTCCTGTTTGCTCGTGCATTATATTTGTAGGTTTACTCTGACATTCTTTGCTTTGCATTAGATAGTAGTAGGCTTTGGCAGTTGTGCTTCAATGGTTCATGTGGGAAGTGAGCTGAAGTCTTTTTTTCTGAGCAGTACTTGTGGAACTGCAATGGAGAAAAGTAAAACAAAATTAAGATATCTTTAAAGAATACTTGAGTGCACTTATCAAAGCAGAGAAGAAAAGAGAATGGAATAGTTGGTACTTACTTGTTACTGGATATTTCTGACATGGGGTCAGGGAGAAGTCCCTTATACTGGCCTTGCCTGCTTGCTTCTTTGTTGCTTTAGACATGACAGAGGGAGTATCTTGGATCTATCCATTACAAAGAGAACAGGTGCTGAGTTCTGGCTGTAGCATGCTTTCATTTCTGGCAGTAGTCAGGCAAAATCAATGAGTATCTTGTGAAGTGTGCCATCTGATGCCAGTTATGCAGCACCATGAGTCCAGGAGGTCTTCTGCTTCATTACAGTAATAAGATAGCCAACTGGTCTCACCATCTATGTTGATCTGTTTAGCACTGTGTATGTTCCCTATGTTCTGTTCCATATGGCACTGGTTCACTGTGCATTTTGGAAAGTTATGAGCAGTCCAAGATGGTTTCTTGTCAAGTTGTAGCTGTGTTCTCCTGATTTTGCCTCTGTGAGCATTCCATGGATTATCTTTTTGCCTTCATGGTGGTGGTGCTGACTTTGTAAAAATATGGTGCCTCAGGGGATATTCACCTGTCCAACTCTGTCAGCTAAACCAGATGTTTCCTTCCCTTTTCTGATGTTTTCATGGAAGCTTTCAGAGAGGCATAACCTTAATGAGGCATCAAGCTCATGCTGACTTTCAAGGGCAAAGCCCCTGAGATCAGTAAACTTCAAGCATTATCAGGAGATGGCTGTAGCACATTCCACTATCTGGTTTGCACTCAGAGGACTTTGGCTGTGAGATCCAAGTCCAAGAAATTCTTTGAACTTGTAATGGCTGAAAGCAATACGTCTTTGGAGATTGAATTCTACAGAAAAGTCACTCTTTTCCTACGAACTGCTACAATATCTTTGTCCTTTTTCCACCTTTAAAAGTCTGCAGCCAGTTTTCATATCTGAGCAAAAGGTCTTTGCCATCAAAATACTTTGCATAGTGCCTGAGAGGGGCTCCCACATGTGTCTCGGGAAATATCTCTGTCTGAAGATGGTGAGAGTGCATGTGTTCACTTTACAAAAATGTTGGTTTAAGTTTTTAATGACTGCTGCAATGCAAACACGGGCATGTTTTTTATTTCTCTGTCTCTTAGCCATATGTGAAGTACTGCTGTGCTTCCTATTGAAATGTCGCTACTCAAAATGTTGATAACCAACATGCAGAAAAAAAAGACCAAATCTGTAGAAGAATGAATCTTAAAGATTGTTCTTCTCATTTAAACTTCCTTTCTGCAGGGGGGCAAACCCCTCACACCCCTGAACCTATACATACTAACTCAGTGATTGCCACACCCCACAGAAAAAGGAATAGTCTAAGAAATGGCCATCTAAGACTTAGTATATATAAGTCCATTTATTTCAGCCATTCAGTCTCCAAGACATTTTACATGGTTGCCACACAGCCTACTTGACAGAAATTGTGTATTTTTTTGTGATGTGGTGTACATCCCTCAAATGCCCGGGCAGGTATGTAGGTGCATCCTGTTGCACGCCTTGTCCTAGGTCCTTGGTTAGAGTGTGAGGAATCTGAAAAAAAGAAAATCAGTCATGTTTAGCCTTGCAGGACTGTGAGAGTATGGCCTTTTAAGAGGGTAATGTGAAAAATAAATAATAATAATGTTCTTCAGTAGACCTGGGGAATAAAGCCGGCATGTGGAAGCCAAGGTGTGGTGGCAAAGTTCCTGGGAAGAGTGGGATCTGGCTGGGGAGAAGTAACATGAAACTCCTTACTGGCAGAGGTTTCTGTTGCTCCCAGGAAAAGGAATGCCATGGCCAGTGTTGGATGGCAAAGGTGGTGCTGAACTTGTGAGCTTGACCTAACAATGGCATCCACAGCCTGTATAAGATGTGGTTAGACACCCACCCAGGGCAGAGCAAAGCAGAGTGGGTTGTAATGTTGCTTAGCAGCTGAAGGGGAATACAATCATGGCATATGGCCCACACCAGACTCATGCAAAGTTGCAATGGACAAAAGCACTGTCCCTTTCAAGTAACCCTCTTGAACTCTTTACCTAATCTCCTTATGGCTGAATATATGACAGAAAACACTGTGAGGATGATTTTGAAAGATGTTAAATGGACAGGGTACATACACATAAGAAATAACTAGTGACACTTCACCGACAGTTTCCAAAATGTACAATAAAAGCTGAAAAAACTTGGACAGAAAGTTATAAGTTTGTGTGGAATAATCAATGGCTGCAATGGAGCATGTGTGTGACTGGACAGGGAGTACCTCTGCCAGGTATGGGAAGCATTAGCAGACGGAGACAGTTCAGAAGTCTGAATAGGAATGGATCTGTCTTCCCATAGGTGGAAGGAGCTTTACAAGGTCAGTCTAATTAGATGGTCAGCCCCTGGAGTGTTTGGGGCACATGTGATCTGACACTGGGAGGCAACCTCCAGGAGACATGGAAATGGAAGCTATCCTGGCAGCAGTCCATAGCCTTGGAAGGAAAGCTCCCAGTTGTGCAGAAATGGCAGATGATGGGGGTGATCCTGATGGAAGTCTGGAAAAGAAGAAGCAGCAGTCATTGGCAGGTGTCCAAGAGTTCATGCCTGGGTAGGAGAGTTCAGTAGTCTTTTTTTTATTTCTGCATGTTGACTCTCAGCCTTTTGAATGACAACATTTCAGTAGGAAGCACAGCAGTACCTCACAGATAGCAAAGAGACAGTTCAGCAGTGGGGTCCTCATGGAAGTATTGGGTCCTCCACCAGAGACTAAGCCCCCCTCTGTGAAAGTCCAGATGAGAATGGATCTGTCCTCCTGCAGTCAAGGGGAATTCCACGACATCATGTAAAATCAGAACTCTGGATGCCTGTAGAGTCCAGGGGCACCCATGATATGAGACTGGGAGCAACCTTCAGGATACATGGATGTGGAAGGTACCCTAGCTGAAGTCCATGTTGGGGCAGTAGCTCCCAGCTTGGTAGAAATGTCAGGATGGAAGGTTCAGCCCTGGTGGAAGTCTGGAAAAGAAGATGCAGTGGTCAGAGGCCAGCTCAGGAGAAGCTAGTCCTAGGTCCTCCACTAGAAACTAAGTTTCCTCTGTGAATATCTGGATGAGATTGGATCTGCTGTCTCACAGCCATGGGGAATTCCATCAGACAATGTATAATCACAGGGTCAGATGCCTGTAGGATTTGGGGGTACCAATTACATGAGACTGGGTCAGCTTTCAAGAGATAAGAAGTGGAAGTTACCCTAGCAGCAGTCTACAGCTTGGGAAGAATAGCTCCCAGAGGGGTAGAAATGGCAGGAGGGAGGGGTCTGCCCTGATGGATGTCTGAAAGTTAAGATGCTGTGCTCAGAGGCCAGCCCAGGAGAGTTCTTGTCTGTGTAAAGAAGTTCTAGTAGTGGGCCTCCATGCAAGTCCCAGGTCCTTTACCGGAGACTAAGTTCTGTCTCTGTGGAAGTCCAGAAGGGAATGGATTTACATCCTCGAGGTCAGGAGAGTTCCACATGGTTGGTGAGGTTTGAGGGTGAGTCACTCAGGAAATGTTCTAAACAGGCAGTCTCCTGGGGCATGGTAGTGAAGGAGACCCTGACAGTGGTCCTTAGCTGTACAGGGACTGAGATCCTGAATCTGGAAGTCTCAGCCGTTACAGTCAGTAAGAGACAAGAGTCAGACTGGTTCAGCTCCAGGGTCAGGACTGGCAGCTGTATGTCCACATGGAAAAGTTAAAGGCAGCTCTGGGGAACAAGGGTTTGAATCTAGGCATCGCAGCTCCTTTGGTCAAGAAGATATAGCTGTTGGACTGGTTCAAAGTCAGGACTGAGACAAGAGTCTAATTTTCCCTGTGGGCCAGGTTGAGTTTGCCCTGGGGAGCCAGTTTTCAAATCTAAGTCTCCCAGCTCCTATAGACAGGGAGATATAGGTGTCAGACTTGTTATATCCCATTAGCAGGCCAGGGGGTTGGGTGTCTATGTAGGCTGGCCAAGATCTGCACCTGATAGCAAGGTTTTAAAATATGAGCCAACTGGCCCCACTGAATAGAAAAATATAGGTGCTGGACTAGTTCGGATATGGGGTTGGATACTATACTTTTTTGCATTTAATACAAATCCATTTTTAGCACAGCAGGCATGAACTTGGATAATTTCTTTCTGAACTTTCTGAAAGGTACTGGTATCAGAAAGGGTTTCAACAGTAACACCCAGTCTGCAGTCAGTAAGGGCATGTTTGATGATATTTAAGGAAATAATAGGTGGTGTCTCAGTACAGAGCCCTGGAGGGACTCTGCAGTTTATCTTCATACTTTCAGATGAAATACCTGCCACATGAACTGTACTGGTTCTTACTTTCAGCCACTTTACTCTCCATCTTATCACATAAGGATCTATATTTGAAGCATAAAACTTACTTACAATGCCAGCATGGGTTATGGTGTCAAATGTTTTGACTAGGTCAAGAAACATTGTATGATCATTATGACCACTGTCAAATGGTCTGCATGACCCTCTCAAAAAAGTTAACTAAATTTAATAGCATCTCCTTTTCACAGGTTTGTGGGTTCATATGTGATTAATAGGCTAGACTAATGACCATATGGAGGGCATGTTAAGCCTAGTAATGCTTCCCAAATACATCTGACACGTTTTGATACCCTAGTTTTATTTAAGGGGTATATCTAGGCTTGGGTATGGGTGGTTAAGCATTTGTAGGCTGCTTTTACCTACTAGAGACAGGGATGCTAGACCATGGTAAATTACTGATTCCCCATCCACTGCTCCAGGGTATGCCTGGATAGCTCTGCTTACTTGGATGGGAAGCCTATTCCAGAGAAGGAGTAGTCTCTGAAACACATAACTGCCCATCCAACGTGTCCTATTTATCTTAGAGATGATGTTTAGGACCCTAAATCTGGTAATTCTGATTTAATTTTTATGTGGATGTACAACAACTCCATCAGAATTGGATTAGGGGATTGTTTTTAGGCCAGGCATAAATCACCTCTCAGCAATCTGTAGGAGACTGAGTACAGGGATAGGGCTTTGAGACAATCCACATAGGACATGTCGTTTAACCTCTGTATTCTTTTTTTGAGACCCTTTGTGAATGCTCTAATTTTTGCATAAGATTTGATGAAGCCAAACTGCTGAGGGTCTAGCCTAATGATAGTTTTGAAGCTAGAATTGATGATAACAGTTATAGTACATACCATGGCTTTGCCGATTAGTGTTATAAGGCTGGTGGCTCTGTAACTACCAAAGTCTGCAGTGGGGCATGATCACTTTAGTGCTCTATAATTCAAGAACACATTTTGTGGCTAAACTTACATTAAAAAATTGAAGAAAGGTCCAGTAAGGGCATGTTTGATGTATACTAAACATCCAGGTATGTTGTACCTATGAAAGAAGTATTTTTGGTCTTTGACAGCAGCTGAGAGAGGCCTTTCACCATTGTGAAAAAGGTGAATGATGTTAACTGCATGAGAGAGTTATCAGGCAGGAGCCTAAATCACAAGATGTGCATAATAAATCCTTACCATGACAGAGAAGCCTTGGTACTTAGAATATGTAGTGAGTTGTAGGAGGAGCTATAGAGGTATCTGGAGGTAGACCTCCTTGGTGATGCTTGGTCTAACACCTCTGTGTGTGTGGGGTGGCCTTCTCCCCACCACTAAAGTCTATTCTTATTCAGGAAATCTGAGCAGCATTGAATGAATTTGAGGATATGTTTACTAGTAGGCCAATGTGTACCTGTACAGAGTCAGGACCCCAGCAACCCATCACCCAAGCTCCTTAAAAGGTGCCTGAAAGAGTTAGTCAAACTGTGAAAGAGAAACTGAAGAGCATGCTGGAACAGGATAGAATCTAGCAGTCTAATATTCCCTGGGCCTTGCCAATGGTGTTGACACCAAAGAAAGATGTCAATACCCAGTTTTGTATGGACTATAGGAAACTGAATAGAACGAGTCAGTTGCCTATCCCATACTCAGGACAGATGAAGCCTTAGACCAGCTAGGTGGGCGTAAGTATCCAGTTGCTACTAATTTGACCAAGGCTTACTTGCAGATACCCTTGACATGTGTAACCAGGGAGAGGTCAGCATTTGTGACCCCATTTGGGTTGTATGAGTTTAGAAAAGTGCTGTTTGGTATGAAGAATATCCCAGCAACTTTTCAGAGGCTGAGAGATCACATCCAAGCAGAAGCAATAGATTAGCCCCTTGCTTATGTGGATGACATTGTCATCTATAGCCATTTTTGGGTAGAACATGTGCAACATGTTAGTAAAGTATTGGGTGGCTGCAAAGGGCAGTGCTGACTATCAAGGCTACAACTGTTGGGAGTGTATGGCAGATGTATCTTATCAGGGTCATAGAGTAGGTGATGAAAAGATGAAGTCAGAATCTGACTGTGATGAGGCTATTCAGGCATGTTCCATCCCTACTATGAAGGAAAAGGTAAGGTGTTCTTAGGAACATCAGGGTAGTATAGAAAATTCATTCTCTAGTATTTTATGACAGCTACTGTCCTTCCAGACCTTACCAGGAAAAAGATACCAGATAAGGTTGTCTGGGCCCTAGCCTGTGAGTAGGCATTTCAAAACTTCAAGGAGGATGTTAGTGGGCCCTCTGTTCTAGCCAGTCTTGATTATAGTCAAAAATACATTAGACAAATAGATGCTAGGCTTCCTCAGATTGAGCAGGACTATACTTAGTCTGGCTTCCTAAGAGGAAGATGAAAACTCCACTGTAGACTTGAGCCACTGACCAACCCAGGGAGGAGTCTGTGTAGTCATAGAGAAGGAGTACTTGAGTATATTCTGGGCTTTGTAAAAGTTACAGCCCTAGCTGTACAGCAAAAAGTTCACTGTGGTTACAGAACATAACCCTTTAAAATTCCTAAAAAGTGCAATTGGAAAGAATGGAAAACCTCTTAGATGGAGTTTAGCCTTGCAAACTGTAACATGACTATCCAACATAGATGTGATAGTGCTAATAGTATGCATATGGTCTGTCTAGAAAAGGAATGGGGTAATTTTCCAAAATAATTTAACCATGTCTCAAGTTTCATTTTTTGAGGGAAGCCTCCTGAAGACTTGCTTGAAGTTCATATCAGGGGAGAATTGTAATGCCAGAGGGTATTGCTAGGCTAAAAAAAAAATGTTAAAAATAAAGGAAACAAGTTAAAATATAATGTATTGTTTTCTTTCTCTTCTCTTTTGTTCATCTGCAATCAGCATATTTGTTCTCACAGCTAAGGAATGTCTGATGTTTGTCTTTCTGAATACAAAATTACAGGAAATGTCTTTTGAAACATGTTGGATCTCCAGACTTTTTGACTTCTCTAGTGAATGTAACAAAAAAGAACTGTCTCTTTTTAGATGTAATTGTTGAAATCTCTGATGAATTCCGGGAAACAGAATGAGATATGTGTTGTCTTATTGTTGCATGGCATGACAAGATTAAGCTTTTGTTCCTGAGAATCATTGCTATGACAACTAATAAAACTGGTCTAACTATGTGCGTTTCATTAGGCTAATATAAAAATATTATATCATATAATGAGTATTGGGTCTGACTGTGAGGTAGTAGGTCTCCCGAGATGGAGGATTTGATTAATTGTGTGACAGAATTTTTTTGGCATGCTGTACTATGCTGTGGTACTATGATATAGAAAAAGATGCTGTCATGTTTGTGGTGAACTGATCTGTGAGTACTAGCTATTAATTTATCTAACTTATGACAGCTAGAGGTAGTGTTTCTGCAGTAAGAGTTATGTGCCACGTGCCCCTAGTTAAAGAGCTTAGGCTTACTACCACTGAAAGAGATTAATGCATACAGTTTCTCATATGGAATAATGAATAAGAATACCTGACAACTGAATGTCTTTTGTCTAACCCAGAACATGGCAATGCTACCATGCCAAGAAGAACACTGGGGGAAATGGGAAAAAAGTGACAAAAAAGTGTTTTTGGAGAGTGTCAATCCCCCTGCACCCCCTGTACACCCACTAGTCATAGATCATCTGAGGGAAAAGGAAAAGTCTAGTATACCAGCAATTCATCCTTCTTGAGAAAAGCTGACCTGGCACATATTAGCAATTGCATGAATGAGTGCCAATCATTAGGGTTGCAAAAACAAGCCTGACTGCCATTGAATTTACTTATGAAGCTATTAAGAAGGCAATTACAGCATTAAAAATGGGGAGAGTTTCAGGACCATACCAATTGCCTAATAAGTTTTATATATTATTTTCTGATTTGTTAGTTCTTTTATTTTTTTGGCTGTTAAAGCTGTTTTTGTTTCTGATTTGTGATATACCCACTCTATGCAAGAAAAAATGATACGCCTTAAAAGAATGAAAGGGGAAAATGGGAAATTATTTAGATTATTCTAGAACATTTCAACTTTAAATTTAGACTATAAAATTATTGCAGAAACAATAAATGTGAAACTTATAGCCAAACTGAATAAAATATCGCATCCATATCAGTTCAGGACTTGCCTCTCTATTCAGATGGCTCATGCAAGCAAACCATTACAGGCTATTTTAATATTTCATGAAAACACTAGTAAAAGCAGGCAACATTATATCATATGATGCCAGGAAAACATCTGATACCCTCAACAGAAGTTTTATTTGGGGAGTACTGAAGCAGTATAATGTAGATGATCATATTTATGGATTTGCAGAGTGCTTATATAGGTATATATGTGCATGTATTAAAGTCAACAACCAGATGATAACATAAATTGAATTAACTAATGGAGTGAGACAAGATTGTCTGTGTGCAGCAACACTATTTGTGATCTCAATGGATCCACTTATCAAAGCACTTGCTACCACAATGAAAGCAGCTACTGATACATATAGCTTATTAGCCTATGAAGATGGTTGATGACAATTTCACATGACTTTCTTAAAGATTCTCAGTAAATTCTAGAAATGTAGATGTACAATGGACTATTCTGTTAAGTTCACTAAACCTAAAAGATCCATATTAAGTCGTAAAACTTTCCCAAGAATGAGAGTAGTATTGCTCTTACAAAAATATTAAAGCTTTTAGGATGTGACTATAGTGTAACCTATCATCCAACAGCACAACAGAATTTTGTTGCATCTTTGGAGAAGGTTAAAATTGTAGCATTGTTTTTGTCTTCAAAATACATTTAATTATTAAAAATAAAGCAGCGGTGGTACAGTAGTAGCGTTGTTGCCTCTCAGCAAGAGATTTTCCTGTTTGATTCTCGGCTGGAGTGCCTTCTGTGTGGAGTCTGCATGTCCTCCCCGCGGTCGACTGGCCTCCAAAAGACATGTGTGAATGGGCATGCCTTCACTGAAGGTTGGAAGTTGGGCTGGCAACTCATCACCATAAAAATCTACTACCAATCACTAGCGGACTGGAGTTCCACTGTGGTGACCCCTAACTGGGAAAAGCCAAAAATACAAACAACAACATTTGTTACAGAAAATGTACCACTTTTTGTAAGTGTTGAATTTTTATGTTATGAATCTGTTGGCTCCACATATGGGGTAAGAAAAGTGAAGAATTTGTTTACAAAATTTCTTTTGTGTGGTGGATACACAAGGGTGGCTGGGAATGTATTAATCAGAGACTGGTAACTGGGAGGTATTTCCCTTATGTCACCAGAGTGTTATTTCCTTAGTAATCTGTTTTTCCCTTTAAATGACATTCTGTAGATAGACTCATTTTTTTGCAATGATTCTCAAAAAACAAGAATGGCAATGAGAGATAAAGTATTAGAATGGAGGTTAAACTTTCCAAAATGACAAGAAGAGATATCTAATTTACAAATATGGATGAATTAAGTTTATTTATATATAGCTGTTCCATATTTTTAAAATAAAATTGAAGCTTATTTTCATTTACTTGCTCTCTGCTGACCGATAATGAAAGATAATTCATGGCAAGAAGCATTTTGACTATATAATTTACATTAGGTAGATTCAACTTTATTAAGTAATTCAGAAGAGAAGCAACTTAATTTCAAAATCTGCAGATTATTTATGTTTTATGCAAATGCTCAGAATGCAGTAATGATTACTGACCATGACTTTAGTGTATAAGACTGATAGAAGTCAAATATTTGTTGAATGTATTAGCAGGCAGAAATGGCACAACTCCAATATGACTCAAATAAATTACATGGGTGAAACATTTTGCAAATATATATATATATATATATATATATATATATATATATATATATATATATATATATATATATATAAAGCTTATGTCTGTACATATTGATTGATCAACTAAAAATTGCATATTCGATTCATATTTTGCCATTATGCATCCATCTAATGAAGCCTATGGTTCTCCCAGCTTGTTGGCATGGCAGGTGTCAAACAGCAATGCATTCAGATTGAGTCTATTTGGGGCAAGCCTATTCTGTGGAGTTTTGGGAAGGACCTCTTCTCTGGTATTACTGTTCTAATCTATAATAGCGATGTTAATATTTTGGATTTCTTTATTGTTGTTCCAGGTAGGAGTGTAATTCTGGATATTGGACTATTACTCCAGGTATACAGAATTATAACATTATATACATTTATAACTATGAAAAAAGCAGCAGATTTATTTGTAAAAGATGTTTTAGGTTATAGCAACTATAAGATCAGTTTTCATTTAAATGTATTTTGTTAGACAAAAATACAGTACCCTAAGTCTAGAAATGAAGCCATATTAAAGCAGGCCTTCTCAGTTTGCATACAGTTTCAGTGAATGCAATTACAATCAGTGAAAATAATCTTCAGTTAAAAATACTGATAAGAACAGAATATGGAGTACATTGAGTACAAATACATTTTGTGTGTGTGGTACAAGCTTGGGAACCAAGGTTAAAGAGGTGTGTAGAAATTTACAGTGTTTTGATATTATCAGGAGATACTTCAGATGCAGTTAGTTTGTTTGGACTGATATGCAGAATGTCATTGCAATGCAGTCCTCACAAGATTGGTACAGACGCTCTAGAGTGAGTGCAGAAGTCAGGCCAAATATCTAGCATTCAAGAATATTAATTATATTATTCATGAGGAAAGGAATATGAGTGCAGAAACTATGGACATAATTATCAGCACTGTTACTGGAAACAGCAATTATCACATTCTCAGTACAGAATTTACGGACAGTATAATGAGTCCAGAAGCTACAAGCTACTGACTTTAAGATTTGATTCAGATATTGTTGATGTCTGCCTCCACTGTACGTAATAAAACATTCTTAACTGAACTACATGGTTTGCAGACTTTATTCTGAAAGGTACAAGAAGATTTGGCACATAAAAGGGAGACTGGCATTTGCTGAGCACAAGTCTGGGTAATTCACAGATAAAGACATTCATTCCAGTCTCATTCCAGTTTATTCCAGTTATTTCCAGTTAATTCCACTATTCTACAGTCATATCAGTTCTTATAATTTGAAATGCCAGGACACACTAGAGCGAGTCTTGAAATATGGAGACTGAATGGATGAAAGTTGGACTTACATATACAAAGTCTGAGATTCCATTTGTCATGATATTCCCTTTTGTCTGAGGTATGGAGATCTCAGATTTGGTATATATAAGTATGTGGGGCATGGTAGATTTGGTATATATAAGTTTGTGGGGTATGGTAGGCTTACCTCCTCACATGGGGGGGGGTGCAGCGGGGTTTGCCCCTCCGGCAAAAAGAAGTTTAATAGAGAAGAGTGATTTTCAAGTTTTGCACTTCTGTATTTTCAGTCTTTTTTTTTCCTTTTTGTTGGCAGTTGACATTTTGAGTGCTGACTAAATAAGAACATTATTGTGATAGGTATGTCAATTTGTTTATATGTAAATTCCAGCTATATACGTTTCAAATAAATATTTTAAAAATGGCAATGTCAGATTCTGTAGTTGCACTAGAAGATGGAAGTACATGTATATTTTTTTTTCTGATCATACCACAGTTTGGAGTAGAATATTAAAGAAAGAATGAGACATTAATATGGGCATAGGTATAAATAGACTGAACGATACTATAACAGAGAAGCAGTAAAGTAAAACTATTATGCACATACTTTGGAGTAACCATATATCTATGACACCATTTTATCATAACTAGGAAAGTTGGTTGCTGCCATTAAATGTGAAATATAAATTAGAATATAACACACTGGAAAAACAGTTATGGAATTTTCATAAGAACTTACATAGTAAACATATACAAGATTTTGAGCAGGTTATAGGAAAGGACATGTGCTGAGGAGGGATGTTGGGTATATTGAGAAAAAGATGCTAAGGATGGAGCTGCCAGGTAAGAGGGAAAGAGGAAGGCTTAAGATAAGGTTTATGGATGTGGTGAGAGAGGACATGCAGGTGGTTGGTGTGACAGAGCAAGATGCAGAGGACAGGAAGAAATGTAAACAGATGATCTGCTGTGGTGACCCCCTAATGGGAACAGCCAAAAGAGAAGAAGATAGGAAAGGATGAAGCTGAAGTATTTGTGAAAGAGAAACATTTATACGAACCTAAATTGTTAAAACTCAGAAACTTTTACAGAGCCAAAGTTATCACTTATATGGTAAAGGGGAAGATGTTACATAATTTCCTAGCAAGCATATTAAACAAAAAGAAATTAAAATGGACTGTATGAGAGATAAAAATGGTACTTTGCTAATAACATAGTAAGAATTATGGAATTTTTTTGAGTCACATGTATGCGAGATACATAAGAAAGCAAACATATTTACTACAAGCTTACTATGTGTTGAAAAATTTAAGAGTGATACAATGTAATGGATGACCAAACCTATTACTAAACTGATATTAATTTAATATTATCTTCTGTGAAGGAAAGTAATTCTCCTGGAGAAGATGAAATCGACTATAATTTCTATAAGAATTTAAATATCCAACAAAAATTCATATTAGCTAACCTTATAAATGAATGGTTTACTGAATATATACATGATAAGAGAGTAATTCAAGCTATGACATTACCTGTATTAGGTGGAGACCTTTAAAATGTACAAACACAAATTATAAAAGTTTATTTACAAAGATTTTTAAGAAAGAATAAGCCAAGATGTACATGAAGATCTTAGATCAAATAGGTGTGTGTCTCTCTTTCTCTCTCTGTAAATATATATATATATATATATATATATATATATATATATATATATATATATATACACATATATATATGTATATATAGGTTTACTATGGTAATGTCGGATCAACATCAGTCGAACGTTTACATGTCGACCTAAAATGTTGAATTCAAAATTCCGAATAGTAACCCACAATGAAACTGAATACATCGAACTCCATGGTTGATGTATTTGACATAGCAGGAGGTGACGTCACTCATCTCCTGCTATGCACAATAACATACTGTTGAACTCTACATTCAATGGTACATTAATTCTACTATTTTGCAAATGGAGCTACGGCCCTTTGCACCCCCCCATATGGGGACGGTGCCCCCCACACCCCCTGCACATTAAATATACCAACTCTGAGATCTCATTACAGTGAGGAACTGGAATGATTCCCTGTTCCTCAATGAAGCGTGAAGTCTTGGTACGTCACTTCTGAAAGGTCGAGTGCACCATGCAACTCGACTAAATGTGGTCGACCACTGTTGATTCGGTTTCCTGCCCTTTGGAAACCATGATTTCAACAATCAGCCGTTCGACTGACTGCCATTCAGGTAAGTGATTGCAAACCTATAAATATATATTAATATATATATATATATATATATATATATATATATATATATATATACATACATACATACATATATGTGTGTGTGTGTGTGTGTGTGTGTGTGTGTGTGTGTGTGTGTGTGTGTGTGTGTGTGTGTGTGTGTGTGTGTGTATATATATATATATATATATATATATATATATATATATATATATATATATATATATATATATATATATATATTAAATGCACACAAGGATGTGCTATTATTATTCAAGAAAGCTGTAGATTTTCTTATCAGGTAGAAAATGCATTGTGCAAACATTTAGTGTGTGAAATATCTTAAAGATATGGTTTACATGATAACCTGATTACAATTATAAAACTGATATATACTAGCAATTTTAATAATGTTCTTATCAATGGAGTGCTAGGTCCTGAATATGAAATACAAAAACGGCCTTAATAAGGATATCCCATAAAACACGTATTATTTACTCAGGCTAGTAATGCTGTTTTTGAAAATTTTAAATATTACTTACAAAATGCTATCTAGTTTATAAGACCAAATATTCTGTTTATATTATAAATGATATGGTAGTAGTTGTAAAGATAAAATATGGATAAAGAATGCTATTAATATTTTACAGACTGAATTTAAATGTTTTGGACATACAGTGAAACGAAGTATAAATCAGGGACTTGAATGATATTCATTTTCCTACTCCCAATATTTATTTAATAAGAATAACTTTTGAGATACAAAGTCATAGATATCAAAACCAAACCCAAACTTGGATAAATGATCAAAACAATCAAAAAACTGAACCATAAATGGAAAAAATACTGATCAAATGTCTTCCAGTGTAATTTAATACTTTCATCTCACTTTTATTAGAGAGTTCTTTAGAATGCAAACATATATTGCTGTACAAGCCTTTAAGTAGCCATATAAACCATGGGATCAAGAAATCATGTGATTAAATACTCAAAGGTACATATCAAATAAAATGTACAAAAAGCACATAAAACATGTACCAAACAAAAAGTGTTTTAAATTTTTTTTCAGGTCCCATTTTAATAACACGATAAGTATATCATCATGTAAAACCAGAGATACCCTTGAATTTAATCCATGAAGAAAATTTGTGGGGGGGGAGGGGGGGTTGTCCAAGTTTTGTATATAAAAGGGACTGGAATATAAAAAAAAAAATATTAAAAGGTAAAAGGAAATATAAATATAAAACCGTGGTCATTGTAAATACTAGTGATGTGTTTCTGAAAATCCCTTCATAGTGGTTACAGCAGAACTATACCGTGCTCAGGGAAAAACAGTTGTAAAACCACAGGTATGGTATACATTGCACTATGCTAGTCCTGTGAAGCCTTCTATATTGGAAAAAAAAACAAGGTTAGTTGAGAATTTATGAACAAGTAAGAGATATTAAAATAAAAAGTAGTAATAATGCTTTGTTTAGACATTCAGCAGAATGCAAACATTTTAGAAGATTTTTATTCTTTGTTTCAGATAAAATTCCTTTGTTAAACAGGGGTGGGAATTGGGAACAAACATTAACATACAGGGAACGTAAATGGCAACTGATGTTGAATGCCACGACAGCACCTGGTATTGATGATACTGTTGCTTTACCAATTGTGTTGAACTTAAAAGCAGCAAAACTGTAGCTTATTTTGTAATACAGGTGATTTTTTGTAACAATATTTTTAAACAGTGTTTATATATATATATATATATATATATATATATATATATATATATATATATATATATATATATATATATATATATATATATATATATATATTATTGGTTTAAATAG